>NW_026892631.1:1272500-1340000 GCF_033815535.1 Pezoporus flaviventris
TAGAAGGAAGGCATTATGCTGAATTGCAATATTAACTTATACGTTGTTAGGTCAGGAAGGAGACACAATAAATGGTCTGAATATATTATTGTTGCTTCCATTACAGATAAATAGAACTATCAATCCTGCTTCTTCTGTAGAAGTTAGATAACTTTGAAAAGATAAGGGTTGCATACGGTGTATGTAAGACTGCAGATATCCTGTAAGATGAGAGTAGGAAGACATGAGAAAATGCAGAAGATGATGAAGGCATGGCTGCAAAAGTGATTTCACAAGAGTCAGGATTAATAACACACATGCCTGAGGATCACTCTATTGTGGAAAAGAAGGAAATACTACAGGGGAAATAGGAGCAATACCAAAAGGAGTGGTTAATAAATTCAGAGTGACTGTGCAGATTGGATGATTGAAGAACCTGGTAATGGTATGTGGAAAATTTCTTTTGTCAGTCACTGATGCAAACCTGGAACAGGTAGCGAATGACAAAAACTGGTGACCATATGAGAAATGAGTCAGTGCTGTTGGTGTTCATGTTAGCAAAAATGCCATGATGATTGACAATAATTTGAACTCTTGTTAACATCATCAGCAGAGAGAGAAACCATGGTCTAAGCAGACATAAAGGTTGATTGCTACTCCCCTCTGAAAGCAGAAAAAGCCCTATTAAATAGTAGTCAAGGCAGACTGATGACTGGGTGTCTGCTCACCATATAAAGAAGCTTGCTCAATTTTAAGTGGGATCTATGCCGCACTTTTCGGTGCAGTTTCCATTAATTTCAATTTATGGATTCAAAGGAAAATTAGGATGGCTCAAAAGTGAGTAAATCAAGTATCATGAAGAAATTGCTCTCTTGCTTTTAGTCCTAAGAGAAATAATAAGGAAGATAGAAACTTCTGTTCAGTCTTCTTGGTTACATTGGCTGAAGAAAGTCTATGCCATGTCTATTCCTTTAAAACTCTTACTTTGAAAACCTGTTGTTTTAAATGTTTGAAAAGTATTGGAATTTACCATTTGATGAGCATTTTTCTAGTAATAACAGTAAATTTCAGTATTTTATAAAAAGCTTCTTTTTTCCTGTTTTATGTTTTAAGGCCATTGGGAAAAAAAAAAAGAAAAAAAGACTCAATATACAAGGAAAACGATAAATCAAATTCTAAAATAAAGTCTGTAACACTGAACATCTGGCAGATTGGCAAAATATATTGGAATCTTGACTCTCATTGACATTTGACCTCCTTCTTCTACACTGACAATGAAGACACTCAGACATTTCTTTTTTCCATATGATCATTCTCAGCTCTCATAATCAAAAGTATTGGTGGTAAAAAAAGCATAAAAAAAAAAAGAGGAAAATACTGGTTTTGTAATAGAGGGGAACTCTTTAAAATTCAGACATAGCTCTTAAACTGAAGTTGTGTTTCGAGTTTAGTCCCAGTTATCCATCAAACACACTGGCACATTTTTGTTACAAGAACCACTTGATTTTTACTAACATTTTGAAACAGCGCTCTTTTCTTCTCTAAAATATGTTCTGATGGCCTAAGTTATGACTCTGTCTGCTCTTTGAGCTAGCCTGAAATTGTACCTTGTCCATGGCCAAGTGTCTCTTCAATCGTGCTTTGTGCTGTCACAGCAGGAATAGAGGCTGAATGCACAAGGTTTATGTGATTTTGCTGCTGACAGCAATCTCAACGATATCAGGCCAGCTTCCTACCACGACACAGCTACTTTCACAAGTACCACCCTCTGTTCTCAGGGCTGACAATATTTACAGTTATTTTATGAATTTACACACTTTCCAAAGAAGTAAAAAGTGACTCCCATGCCACACTGCACCTCTACAGCTTGTTCCCACACCTACAGATGATGTAAAATTGCAATGCAATAAAAAGGTCTTTTGGATGGACAAAATTCAAATGTGATGTGTTAAAAAGAAAGGGTGAAACATAAGGATCTGAAGTGCCACTGCCGTGACGCAGAGACCTGAGTCTGATTTCAGTTGTGGTAGTACAAAAGAAGAAAAATCCATACAAGTCAGAGAATACAATGTGGAGTTCTAGGAATCAGCATCATGAAGACCAAAGTCAGTCTTACAAGACAACAATTTACAGGATTAAATAAAAAAATACAAATCAAATCATAAATCAAGAATTTAAAAGAACGAATTTAAAGAGATTATGCTATCTAAACCAGAGAAAATAATAAAGGGGGGGAAATTAGGTCATAAATTTGGAGTAAAATGTATGGTCTTAGTTTTCTTTTTATAATAAAAGTATTATAAAAATGAAATGAAGCAAAGCTAAGGACATCCAGAATGATACAAGGACTCAAGAGTCTTATATATTCAGAAAGGTTGAAAAAGTATTGTATTGTTTGGAAAAGGGGGTTTATGAGGGACTTCAGTGAGATACATGAAACTCTAAAGAGGCCAAGGAAGAGATGCAGCAATGCTGTTTGAGCTAGTGTCAAAGGCAAACTCAGGGGGACACAAAATTATGCCAGAAAAAAGCCTGACAATGAGACTCTCTAGATAGAAATATCTTATACTAAGAGCAAAATAGTGAATATTGCAATGGCTGCAAATGTTTCAAATACTTAAAAAATACCTAAAACAAAACAACAAAAACCCACACAACTTGGGAAAATGATGTTGGATAAAATTTCTGCAAATCGAAAGAGTCAAATCAAAGTTTGAGTCATGGTTTTACTTTAGCTTCATAAGAAGATGTGACCCAGAATTAATTTTTTCCCTGTCAGTTTGATGAGAAATTAACAGTGGACAGTAGAATACCCTTTGAACTTGGACTCTCAACACCCCACAGCATCATTTCACCCCCAGCATGTTCCATCAAGTAAGCAAGTCAAAATGCCCAATGAAACATCAGAGTAGGTGAATTAATCGTGATGTCAATCCCTGACTGGCCCTTCAGGTTCTGCTGTTTTAGAGTGTCACTTCATTACTCAGCTGCACACTGCCTCACAGTTTATCTGCCCATCACCTTCTCGCTCTGGCACCAGTAGGGTCAGGGGACACTTGGTGGATATTTTCCTGCTCTCTGAAAGGGAAATAGGTTGTGGTCTCACAGCAGCACGTGTCACCAGCACCTTCTCCCCAAGGGTGTGCATCATGACACTGGTACCCCCTGGCAAAGGAATTTGTGAGCAAATTCAAAGCTGTGAGCAACTGTCATACAAGTCCACCAGGAACCTGAGCAGGTAGGAGAAGAGGAAAGCCTCGTAATAAGCATCAAACCCCAAAAATAACATGGGCAAAAATGGTGTTAAAAATGAATTTAAGGATGAGGGGAGACATCAGTACCTGAAGGGCAAAAAGCCTCACAGGGTCTCACATCATCCCCAAATGAAGCCGTTCTGAGGATATGATTGCTCTTAACACTTCCTGAAGTGAAACCATCAGGAAAATGTGTGAATAAAATAAAAAGTGTTTGTAAAAAATAAATTTAATCCTAACTGAATTAATCATTATCCAATCAAGGGGCATCATCAAATGTTAGATGGCAGGTTGACACGGACTCTGATTTGTGTATGAATTCTCATATTGTCTGAGTTTCAGGGTACCGGCTTTCTAAAGAACTGTAGACACCTGCCACCTTAAGGTGATATGGGCATTAACATCAAGTTTTATAACACTGTAACTAGGCCTTCAAAGTCATACCTAAAATTATTCTAACATTTAATTAACAAAAAAAGGTATTTATTGATTATTTTGGGACAAAATTCATTGCTATAATCCCCTGCTTATCCAGAATGTAACTTAACTTTAAGAAAATGAATTAACTTGGGAGCTAGAAATTTGAATTTTCACATATATAAGTGATGAGAAAGCGTAACAAGAAACAGGTAAACCTAGCGTCTATTCAGTACCAGATTTCCAACAGGAAGACAATAACTAAAGATGTAGTGCAAGAGGATATTTTACATCCAATTAGGCGGGGGGGGGGGGGGGGGGCAAGCTGAATGGGTTAAAATTTGCCATCGATCCCAAGTAAGTGATTTTCTTAACCCCTTAAGGGTTCAAACCACACTGCAAGGAAAAAGCAATTATGTGATGAATAGGAGAAGGGGAAAACATGTCCCAGACTGGTTTGCCTGCAGCAAGGCACAGTTTCCTCAGGGGTCTACAGGAAACAGCCAAGCTTCCCATCTTATTCCTTGACCACACCCGGCATAAAAACTAAAGGATATTTTGGGAAATAGGAAAACACAACAGCTCAGACAATGTCCCAGGCAGTGTATTCATTAGAGGATCATCAGAGTGGATGCCTGCAATAGGAAGATTAAATACCCATTTACCAGCATCAGAGGAGAGTTTGGTTTTATAATGTATTGTCCCCTATTCCCCGTGAGGCTGCTTTGTTTGATAAAATGCTGAGTGTGGTGTAAAAATATCCCTCTGTCTGTAATTTGCACTCCTCTCCATTTAAAGCTATTCTTGCTGCAAACGAGAATTGAAAGCTGCTAAAATTAAGTGATGTCAGTTCTCAATGACACTTTAATGATAGAGAGCTCAGCAAATGAGATGAGAATGAATTCTAGCATCTCTGCTAAAGATAGTAACCAGCACTAAACAGGATAACACTCCAAATGGGCTACAATTCACCTTCTTCATTCATATTTAGTAGAACTGGAATAGGGAAACTGTAATTAAAGTAGGAAAATACAGGTTAAAAATAGGGAAAATATAATTAAAACAAAAAATGATAATTTCTAATAGAGATGGCAGGAAAGAACTGAAGCTTGTGAAGTCAAAGCACAGCCTTACTTGATTCTATGATTCTATGATACTATGATATCTGTACAGAGGCTATCACTGGCTGGCCACAGAGCTGATGCTATGGCATCTTTTCCTCGCTGCAGAAACCGCTGCTTTCAGCAGGTTTGGTATAAACCTACTTAACTAACCCAGGCATAGGAGAACTGAGGATTAGGGAATCCTGAATGGTTTGGGGCCAAATGAAACTACTGCCTCTGAAAAAGCATTCAAGAAAATAAAACACCAACATGTAAACGATTTCTGTCTCTCAGTACTACTGCAATTGGACTTTCAAGGATGTCCACCCAACCTATCCACACAGATCGTGTCTGTAGCTTCACAATAAACTAACAAATGACAACTTCAAAGTATGCAAACTGGGTGCTATCGCCTCTGTGACTCCCCCTTGTGCCACTTCGGTGTTGTAAAGGTGTTTTATTCTCTGTATAAAAATTCTTTTGCTCAGGACTTCTGAGCATAGCAAGGCAATGGGAGGCTCTGGTGCAGGCAAATGCAAGAACATGAAGTTGTGTACAAAGATCGTGGTGCAGCTTAAAATTAATATAGTGCCTGAACAGAGCCACCCCTGTCTTTCCTTCTGCCCCACAGAGCATGGGCTCACAATCTGCATTTACATTATATTCCTTTCTACCAAGTGTCATGAAAGACAAGCAGGTTGTTTCCAGCTCATGTCAAAAAATGAGTTCTTTTTGTATAATGCTTTGTCATTTAGTTGAATAACCGATTCTGTCAAACACGTGACTGGAAGGTAAATATTAAGGTGTACAGTGTATAAAAAGCAGTAATTATGGAGAGAGAAGTATTTATTACTATAGGAAACTTGTGGAATTACAATTATGAAAGCCTTGTTGTGAAAAGGTGAGATAAGGCTTCACAATTCACTGTTCTGCAAGAACTCGTAGTTCATTACATGTGACTAGAATGGAGATGGGGTCATTGGCAATTATACCTCATAGTAACATCAGGTTTTCTTTACAAATACAATATATGTGATGGATAAGTGATCCTGCAGGTACTTTGTAAATGTTTAAAATAAGATGCTGGCACTATATTCCCATGCTTGATGAAACCCAAATCTTTGTATTTGTACTCCAAATCTTTATCTTCAAGTACTTCTTCCAATGTCTTCTAACAATAATTCACTGAAGGGAATTCCTCATTTCCAATTTTGTGTGATTAAAAAAAAAATGCTCTGGCATTTGTACATAACAGAATATGTCCAAATTTGTGTGAATGTCTAGGAGTTGTAAAACTGGTGGCCTCATGGGGTGAGTGAAGGTGAAGCGGTCATGAGCAATCAAGAACTGTAATTCCTCATCCATCTCTGCATTTCTTCCCATACGTTCATCCTATACTGACTGTACAAATACTTACTGTTGAAAGCTTCTTAAAACAAATTAACTTGACTATAGGTTGGTATGGGAAGACTGAAAAATAATGTAATTACTTTCCCTCCTCCAAGTACCCCAGTGTAGATAGATGCGTGAGGGAGATGAGAAAGAAAGGGGGCTCTGCAATCTGCTCATTATCATCTGAAATTTCCTTTGTGCAAGGGAAACATGCATGCTGATGGAAAATGGGTGCGTTGGGGAGAGCACATCTTCCTTGCACTCAGTTCATGCTTCTTTTGACTCCCAGCCAGCTCAACATCTTTCCATTAGGTTTCTGTCTTGTATATTGGAGTAAAATGGACCAGATTCACTTACAAATGCTGTGAGGTACTGAGCATCACTTGCGAGATGCTGACATTTCTGGTCTTCTATGAGTTTGAATTACCTTGAATATTTTGCCTCTTAGACTCTACAAAAGGATTAGGCAAAGAAGCAAAAAAAAAAACCCAAACAAAAACACAAAAAGGGAGAGAATAAAAAACCTCTACCTATCAAAGCAGTTTTACAGAGCTTTGGAAACAGCAAGACAAAATAAATATTGAGTGAGAAGAAAAAAAGGCAGTATTGCATCAAATACTTGCCCCAGGTCCTACAACAGCAAAAATGAGGTGACATGCAGCCATACATGACTGGACAACATGTCAGCTGCACAGAGGGTCTCTTCATCGTCACACATGTCCCCTAACTGGCAGTTTACCCCCTCAGACAGAATGTTAAGAGACACAGGAAGAATGTTCTCTTTTTGTGAAGTGTCACATAAAGTAGCTTACCAGCCTGGTTGGCAGAAAATCATATTTTCTGATATCTGATGTCACATTTTATTAGATTTAGGATACTATTATCCTACTTACTTAGGGGTTTAAAAGTATCCTTTTTATAGCTAATGCCACAGGTAGAATGTTAAACTACAGACATTTTGCAATAAAGGAGTAGACTGTTCCTTATACACATCTGGTATTTTTTGCCCTAAACAACGTAATAGTTGTTCATTATTTTTTATGCTTTTTTTTTTTTTTTTTTGATCCTTGCACTTTTGTCCTCAGTTCATCCACTAACCCGTGAGAGAAACCAGTTACAGAGTCTGCAGAACTCTGGAACTATATTTGTAACATTTTAAAAGTATTTTAATGAAATATGATTATTTAATACCCATGGATAGTTTCATCTTAACTCCATAGCTCAGAGAGCAGCTGTCCTTTCAATTCAAATAATGCCATTTGCTGTAGTCCTTGGCAGCAGTTTCTACCTGCTAGTAAATAGAAGTCATTATATGCACATTGCAAGGCTTGGGATTAGTTCTGAATTAGCCCTTTGCATTTATGTAGAAAAGTTTTGTCTTTTTTTCAGTTATTATAGGACCTTCAAATAAAACTTTTCATTGAATCAAATTTTCTTTAAACTCCTTAAGAAAAATTTTATTATTGGTAATGGATTCTTTTGAACTGACAGCAGTTTCAACTTCTAGACCTTTTAATTAATACTGTTTTCTGAATATAGTTATACCCCTATTTAAAGCAGAAAAATCTATGAGTATTGAAGGGCAGAATTTGATTCATACCATCAAGCACATCTGTGATTACCATCAGAAAATAACTTCTTCTGTTGTATTCTGGAGAAAAGGCTTATTTACTCGAGTGATATTTGGTTTATTTACATAGATGAGAATTAGCCTTACCCCTCCATTAAAATAGAAATGTACTTTTTCCATATCAATTTTACAACATTTAGAGATTAAACCATAGATTTTATCCCTAATCAGTCTCTACATCTTTAGTTACTTATCAGTGCTATAATTTAGTGACAGTAAATTGTTACTGACAGGTATCCAGCTGAACAGCAGGTTCTTGCAGTATGGGATAAAATGGTCAGACAAAATGTGTGTCATTCTTGACTTGTTCATACAGCTCTGCTTCAGTCATAACTGTTGTGAAAATGGGGAGGCAGAAAAGAGAATGCTGATCTAATATTAATGTTTACTCATGTTCAATAGCATGAGTTTGGCAGGGGTTCTTTAATGTTACTTACATACCAAAGGGAGGCAGCTCCACAGGAACTCAGAAATAGGATTCAATTCCTGACAAAAGAGAAATGCATTTTGTAGTATTTGCTATGAGCTGCTGCAGGCTTTAAAATCAGAATTGCAGAAGACAGTGTGATACTTTTAATAAGGAGAAAGAACAGATACTAGCATCACTCTGTCTTTATTACTTTACAGACTTTTCTTCAAACAGATCGGTGAAAAATCTCATTTGAAAGATTTGAAATATTTAGGGGAAGAATTGTACATATAAAATAGGAGACCTTCAAAGCAAATGTAAGGATGACATTAAGGGCTCTGCAGCTGAGTAAGCTTCAGTATCCTTCTCACCACCAGACTAAACCAACAAGCTTGTGTGCTCTTGAAGCTGCCGGCCTGGGTCAGCTTTAGTCTGATGGCTCATGTGTGCTGGTGATAATTAAAGGTCACAAGGCACATTTTGCAGGTGAGAGGACACTACTTTTAATTCCTCTGGCAGAGCAAAACAGTATTTCACTACTTTTTTTTGGCCCTAAAAAACCTGCTTGCTGGCACCAAGTTGCTCCCCAAGGCAGAAGCACTTCTGTGAGAAATTTCCAACAGCTATTTTGCATGCAATTTATAATAATCATAGGATCACAGAAAGGTTTGGGTTGGAAAGGAGCTTAAGATCATTCAGTCCCAAACCCCTGCAATGGGCAGGGACACCTCACACTAGACCATGTCACGTGAGGCTCTGTCCAACCTGGCCCTGAACACTGCCAGGGATGGAGCATTCACCACTTCTCTGGGCAACCTATTCCAGTGCCACCCTCACTGTAAAGAACTTCTTCCTTATATCTAATCCTTTAGAATAAGAGATACATTTGAACAGCATCAACATAAAGACTGCTAAATAAAACCTTTTCCCCCTCAGAATGCCTCAGTAAAATGTAAGAATTTATAGACTTTATTTCAATCTCTCCTACTCTCTTTTAAAGTTTATCATTCCTTGGGGTAGCTCCATTAAGAGACTATCTTGTCACCTGCACTGACAATAAATTTTTTTCTCTCTTAAGAGTATTGTGTCAATGCAATACAACCACCATGTTATTTATACTTCTCAGTCCTCATTACAAACATATTTTCAATTTTTAAGCATTAAATACTTTTCTGCATTTTCTAAAAGGTATTCATCCACCTAAACACCATCAGGGGCTCTGTTTCTTTCCATTTGTTTTAAACCTCTAGATTTTAAGTTTTTCTGCCATTACTGAAAGTAGTATCCAGAATTCTGTAATTATTTCTCTAAATCACTCTAGTAATTAGGTTCATATTTAGATTTACAACTGACCTTTAGGATTTGTCTGCTTAGTGTACATTTTAGTAGGCCTAATTGTGTGGAAATATTAATTTGGTAGTGGTCTCCCCTGCACACCCCAGATTATTTTAAGAAGATGAATGTAACCTTCAGCCATGTTCTGTAGAGGTTTTAGTCCAGAGCCTTTCACTGTGATTTGAGACTGAAAGCTTACCAATATTTGAAGAATGCCATTGAGAACTAGTCTGTATTTGTTTGTCTCCTGAACTTATTCAATTAGGAAAATAATCCATTATGGAAAATCTTGATTAAAAGTTGGCTTATTCTCCAGTTTGATTAAAATTCAGCATTACACCAAATCAATTGTTCAGGACTTCTGTGAAACCTGCTCTTGCATCTTACTCACCTTTTCTGTCCTCTGATTAGAAAACCTACCGGAGAACAATAAAGGTGCTCTAATATTGTGGTTTCACTTGGGTCTTGATCCTCTTCCATAGCAGACTGAGAAATGCCATAACAGCTTGAGGATACCTGGGGGGTGGAGAGGATCTTCTTGGCTGGAGACTTTAGCTCTGTAGCCCCTACCCTGTTCCAGGATGGAGACTGTGCTGTCACTTATTCCTGCAATAAAATTCATAGGTTTCATAGGTTTCTTAGCTTTCTGAGCCTTGAATAACATCTCCATGATTTAGTCCTTCCACAATGGCATCAGCTAATCTAAACAAGGCTAATCTTGCCTGCCAACAAAATGCTTTTATAACGCCATACTAAATTCCTAATTAAAACTGCCACCTAGAAAAACTCCTCGACAAACAAAGCAGTTTAGTCTGGGTTGCAGCCTAACAGCTGTGTGACTCCAGAGGATGAGTTCTTTAGCCCAAAACTTACCTCAAAGTCATCGGTATTGTCCTTGTCTGTTTTTAGCTCTGGAAGAGTGCTATGGTTTAACCACAGCCACTCACTCACTCCCCTAATTGGGATGGGAGGGAGAAAACCTTGGGTTGAGATAAAGACAGTTTAACAGGTAAAGCAAAAGCTGCACATGCAAGCGAAGCAAAACAAGGAATTCATTCACCACTTCCCAGGTGTTCAGTCATTCCCAGGAAATCAGGACTCCATCATGCACAGTGGTTACTTGGGAAGACAAACACCATCCCTGTGAACATCCCTCCTTCTTTCTTCTTCCTTCAGCTTTATATGCTGAGTATGACCCATATGGTATGGGATATCCCTTGGGTCAGCTGTCCTGGCTGTGTCTCCTCTCAGGTTCTTGTGCACCTTCAGCCTACTAGCTGAAAAGGCCTTAACTCTGTGTAGGCGCTGCTCAGTAGTAGCAAACACCTCTGTATTATCAACACTGTCCCCAGCACAAATCCAAAACACAGCCCACTACTAGATACCGTGAAAAGAATTGACTTTACCACAGCCAAAACCAGCACAAAGAGCTAACTCTGTGTTCAGACTGCTGAACAATTTCAGCAGGTGTGTAGTCCTGGCCTTGGCCAAACCAAGTGGCAAAACTCCCACTGATTTCAATAAGCTCCAAATGTGACAATGAAAAGGAGATATCAGTAAAGAAATATTAGTAGGTTTGCTTTTCAGAGTATTTTTTTTCCCAGTCTCTGTCTCCTTTGGCAAACATGACAACTTGCAGCAATTAGAAATCTTGATTAGGGAAGATTCTCAGACATAGATGAGAATGCTGCCATTGTTCTCAACCAAAACCTCATGGAGAAGCATTTCCAATTTATTCTTACAGTACGACTAATTCTTTATACTATTTCCACATATAAATTTTCTGCCTACTTCCCCAGTTTTCACAGAGGGTGGCTTTTGATAATGTGGTTGAACTCTAATATTGAACCAGCTAACTAACACTAAAACTGCAGCACCAGGATTGATTTTTTTCCTCTTTTCCAGTTCTCTCACATCTCAATTGCTCTTTTGGCTTCTTTATGGGTTTTTCCTGAGGCTGAGATATTATACATTGAGTAGTTTGTCTATTGGAAGATTTTAAAAGTATAATAAGAACCTATGCTTTCAGTGTATTACCAGGAAGCCATAATGTTAGCTATTGAAACAGTCTTTTATCTTGTTGATGAGTGGACGAGAGAAATGTTGACATAAACACTGAAAAAGGTCTTCAGCTCATTCAATATTTTAATGACTAGTATCTTCACTTGCAAACATATGTTTAAAAAGCGACAATAGAAACAGTCCAAGATAATGCAAGAAATAGCCACAAATTGGGTACGGATTTATCGGGTTTAATGTTACTTCCACTTAGAATTATTAACTGGAATCAAATACCTGCAAAATTTAAGGAAACCTATTTTATTACCTCAGACTGAGAGGTGAGAGTGAAATTAATGTGCATAAATAATGTGTGCGGGTGAAGCTGAGAACAGTGGAAATGGAAGAGTTACTAAAATAACTCGGAGGTCAGTACTTGTGATGAAAATAGGTAGGATTTATGGCAAAGTGATTCAATCAAATAATCTGAAGCTGCTCAGAAGTATTTCATTCCAATGTAGAGTTATAAAATCTATAGACATTGTGAAATTAAATGAAAAGCAAAAGCAAGCCATAGATTGCTGCTGAAGAGAAGAGAATAAAAGAAAAAGCAAAAGAAAACGTCAGCTACAGAAGATCTCATTTTGGAAACCTACAATATGTTGATTGATAGGACCAGCATTTTTCAAGCTCTGTCACAGCTGAAGTATAAAGCTGTCAGCACAAATAATAATGATGGATACTCTAAAACATGCAAATAGCATGAAAAATCATTTCTCACATAATTTTGGGAGAAGAGAGGAGTTGTGAACTGAAAGGGGAGGGGAGGTCAAGCTTAACATTCAGCGAAGAGGAATAGGTGGCTGCCTTGCTGCTGTTTGAGTTGTTAATTACTATGCAAGTGAAACAATGAGTTATGCTGGCCTTCTGCAAATTTTCCCACGGATATTGTATTGTGGCCAGTGGAGGAAGAGAGGCAGAACCACAGCTTTGGAGCTGAACACAATGGTGAGCTCCCCTGGAACAAATCCGCACAAAAGGGAATCTGCTCCAGGGGCTGTCAGCGCTTTCAGGAATGGGTTGCTTTAAGAACATGCTGTGTATTTCAGAGGTGACATTTACAGGACACCATCAATATTGGGGGTGTTTCAGTTAATTAGCCTTTTTTATGAACACTGAAGTACAGTAAAACCCAATGTGTTAAGAATGTAAATTAGCGCTATCACCAGGCTGATCTAGCGCAGAGCAGTGAACTATCACACACTGCCCCCATATTTATGGTGCTTTTTATTTTCTAGAGTGTGCAAAGGTTGCTCATACTTCCAGCTGATTTTCACCTCTGGTGCATATGCATGTGCTTGCATGTGCCAGACTTCACAAGAAGCAACAAAGCTGTGAGTGAAATCTTTTGTTGCTGGACTTTATATTCATTAATTGTGCAAAAAATATATTTACACCTGACTTTGGTGGAAAGCCAATATACGTTCATGCTGGTATTGTGGGTTCTTTTAAAAGAATAGTTACAACAATTCACCATAGAATCATAGAATCGTTAGGGTTGGAAAGGACCATATAGCATCCTACCCCTACACACCATATAAAATAAAGCATTATTTATATAAAGCACCTTTCCTGAGTTCCATGAAACGGTAAAAGCCACAGAAATGACATCCCTTTCTATTCAAAACTCCTTATTCCTCAGTCTTCATTCCATATCAGCTTTTGATTATGTTTTATTTTCAAAACTCTGCCTCATTCAGCACAGGTCTACACGCTGGATCTTTTCTCTACTGAATCTTTTTGCTTATTTCATCTCCCCAAAAATGAGCCCACCTGTGGGTTTTAAATCTATCTCCACATTTGCCTTTGGTTTTATGTATTATCTTCAATTTTAGGGTTCCTAATAGCAATTCCTAATCATTCTAGACCCTCCTAAATAGAGACTGACTAATGTCAGGTCTTTAAACCTGTCTGTATCTTTCCAATAGTCATGTCCTTCCAAAATTTGACAATAAGGAGACAAATAGATTTAAAAAAACCAAACTATTCTAAGTCTTTAACTAAATGTCATATATTCAGTCTTATCTGTATTTGTGTTTAGATTGCAAGCTCTTAGAGGCAAAGACCACCTCTGTTCTTGGTGCACATACTGCTGAACAGTGTCACACTCCACAAATTACAAATAATGAGCAATGATGATAGACCTTATTTTCTGCTACCTTCCATCTTATTGCTATTTATCTCCACACAAAACAAGTGTCAAAGAGGTGACATTAGCAAGCCCTGTGGTTCCTCAGCAGCTCAGCATGTTTTAAGTTAAGCTGTCATTCATAAAAGAGGACAAAAAAGATGAACAGTTCAGAAAAATATGTTTAAACATTTTACTAAGCAGCAAATTGAATTTTTCATTGAGCTCTGAGTCAATCCATTTCATACTTCATTTTGTTTTAAATTCCTCATGTTCTGATTCTTTTTTTCCCCAGTTGGATTTCATCTTGATTTCACACCTGGAACAGTACCTGATATTCATGTCCAGATACTAGTAATGCCTCAAATTCGCTATTCAGCAGGATTATGCTCTTTTGCACTTGTTCAGTGCATTTTAATTACATAATAATTCACTGTTGCTGCTGGTGATTTCACATCCCTATGTTGCTGTTTTACTTCTACTGTTAAGATTAAAAGGATCCAAAGGTAGGTGGGTGTCATGGAACTAATAAATTGAGGCTAAATGAAATTTATTGTTCAAACTCAGTTAAAGCTTCACTAATATTAACTACAGATTTGGGTTGTCACATGGATTTGTCACTACACTGCTGCTTCTTAAACTTTGTGTCTAATGATCCAAAATGCAAAATCACTCACCTAAAAAGGAAGGGCCCAAATGATACCTTAATACACTGGATGGATTAGGAAGACTCTCCCCCTTGCCACAATTAAAAAGCATGTAACAAAAATGACTAGGTATTCCTGAGAGCTTTAAGTGAGGCAACTCTCCAGAAAGCAGCTGCAAACACTGCCCAGCATCTGAATTACCAGGCAGAGTTTACAGAGCAGAGATGAGCAGCACTATGGCCAAGTGAAAAAAATCCCGCTCATCTAAAACATGGCCTAGAGCCAACTTCTCCCAATAATGGTAGGTGACAGGCCAGAGCTGATCCAATGTGCATTTTAATTGGTGGCAAACTGAAGTAACAAGCCATTGCTGTTCATCTGTCACAGAATAAAAAAAAAAAACCCAAACAACATGTAACGCTGTTTTTATTTTTTTTAGAATATGTATTACACGTATTTGTATGTAAATTAGTTGAAGGTCTCTGGCATCGAACAGGAACGTAAAGCTGATTTTTTCCCCACTAATTTCTTAATATGTACATTTGCAGAAGAGAAACAAATGGGAAAAGATAACATCTGTGTGGTCTAATGGAGTGAAGAAGCCCTGAGTCGTACTTAAAGCAGCTTGATAAATTGATCAGCAGCAGCTCATGCAGGTTCAGTGTCTCACACAGGTTCTCAGAGAAAAAATGGCAACTCTGTGTAATGATGTTTTTGCTTCACTTAAATACTGTGAAAAAGGGAAATAGCCTAATGTGGGCTTTTCAGAGCAAAAGCATGCCACTGACTTGAGAGAGCTTCCTTCTCAGTTTAAGCAGCTTCCTGAGATTTTCTCTGTTTCCAATCAGGTTTTATTTTAAAGCACTAAAACTTGTATCAGGCCCTTGTTTAGCAAACACCCTTCATTAGCATACATAGCACCTTCTCCCTCTTTGGTTTTTGACTTACTCTTCTTATTAACCTCTGTATTGAAAAAACAAATCCGATCAGTCTGAAGGGGCTTCAGAGAAGACTGCAGTGTTTAAGGGCAAGCTTTTGAAACCAAAAAGGACTCTAACCAATTTCTTATGGCCAAGAGGCGGGTACAGTTTCATGTGTTGCAGATTACACATGTGCTGCTCAGGAGAGCACAGATTGCTTTCCATCAAAGGCAATTTTTCAGAGGTTGTCCCTCCTTTTGCTTTCCACGAAAATGAATCTATACCATTTACATGGAGAGCTTAACCTTCAGACTGTCCTTACTACAACAACACTACTCCTATTGCAAATACATGTTTACTTAGATAAATCTAATTTACCCTTTGTTAATGTGTGCTGTCTTTACTTGCTATATTACATTAAAGTAGAAATAGAGTTACAAAAAAATTATCTTGCTTAAAATCATTCATAAGCTTTCATCGAGGGAATAAATTTACCAATTTCCCTCTTAGTTTATAACCATCCACTGTACTAACTTGACCTTTACGTAAACAGGGCTATAATTGCAGTTAAGATTATATAATTTACAATAACAACAAAAAATTACTTTTGAGGAACTGCTACTGGGCAAGAATGTCTCACAGCCATTAAATGCATCATTCATCTTGAGAAGAAAATTATTCTTATCCACGTCGACATTTTTAACATAAACTGTAGTACTCTCTGTTGGCACTTTTTTACGTACCCATTAATCTCAATAGTAAAGCATAAGTCTCACCCACCTATTCTCTGAAGTTTGGATGTCACTACTGTGTACAATAAAAATTGTATATTCATGAACTCCATTTGTTTTATGTCCTTCTCTCTGTCAAAGTCTCCCAAGCAGCATATGCTTTGCTCTGTGGAGAATAAAATCAAATTTGTCTGTCTTGTCATATTGTCATCAAAGTGATACTATCACAATTAGATTAACATTTTGTGAAGGAGCTGAAGGGAGGGAAAGGAAATAGGAACAAATTATAGAGAATCCCAGTTAACCCTTTCTCTAGCATGAAGCCCCCTCTCACTGGCACCCAGAAGCAAGGAATCAGGATCCAAAATAAGCTATCACAGTCCTCCTCGGAGTCAGTCAGGTTACTTATCAGCCTTGCAAGGTATGTTTCCATCCAGAGGGCTGTCATTAGTAGTGAGAACAGCAGCTGTTTGGACTGAGTACTTCCCAGGCTTTTCTACCATGCAGAATAAGACCAGCTCTGGCCGGCTGCTGGGAGCACGCTGGGGTGCCTGCTCTGGAACAGCACGCCAGCATGCATGGTATGAGATGCTGCAGGGCCATGGGTATGTCTGCCCACTGGAAAGGAAGAGTTTGTGAGGAGAGCAAAAAGAACAACCTTTGGTTGTTTTTGTGGGGTTTTTTTTCCAGTTCTACTTTCACATCTGTTCATTTGTTAAATGAAATTGATGATTTGGTCATATAAATGGACAAAAACAAGCCTGTTGTATACAGGTGAAGAAGGCAGTTCTAAATTTACCTATACTGTGCAGAGTTGCATTTCCCTACCCGCTTCCAGTGTATAATGTCCATGAAATAAGTAATGCTCACACAGGACAAAGATATGTATCTGTGCAACTTACCTTCTTATTACACTTGCATCTGGGATTAATTCTAACATGAGCAGTGCCTGATACTTATTCTTCAAGACAGGCCTGCCAAGGATGTATTTTCTCTTCATTCTTACCCACCAAACTGACAAATTTGACTGCAGGGCACACACGTCACAGCACACATACTCTACCTTAGAATTGCTATGAAAGTTACCAGCTACTCAGCTTGTGGCTGTTTCTTCAATGCATTTTCTGTAAAGTCAGGTGTAAACGGTTACCATAATTTGGATTGCACAATACCTAAAAAATGAAAAAATAATTAAATGACTTTTTAAAAAAGAACCAAAAGGAAATCTTCTGCTTCCACGCAGAACATTACAGTCTTTCCCACTGACAGAAATGTGTTACTGCCATCTCTGGGAAGCAAATTCTATTCTCTCTAGTCAAATATATTCTTTTTGCTAGCCAATACTTTTCTCATGTGCAGGGATTTAAGGACATCACCTCTTTTATGTAACAGGAAAATGGAGAATCACCTAGGACTGCGTCTTTGTGGTATCTTGCTTGCCATGAAGCTTGCACATATCAACCAAATAATATGGCAGAAAACTGTACATGCAAAGAGTGAGAAAGTAAGTATTTTTTTCCCTAAATTATTTTATATGTTGGTTGTTTGAAGAGCGGGTCATAGGACAGAGTGCTACAGGCAGATTATTGGGAAAGGCAGGGGGAATGCACACTTAAGGGATGATAATCTTCATATAGGCAAAGGAAGAAACCAGAAAACAGTAACAGGTATGGGAAGAAAATAAGAGGAAGGCAAGAGCTAGCAGAACAGTGGTGTCTGCGCTGCATAGAAATCATCCGCTCTCTCAAGAGCTGGCCATTTCAATGATAGAAAGCAAAACAAGACTTTAAAATCCCTTCTACATGAACCTGCTCTGTTCTCTGGCTGTAGAGAGTTGCTCACCCCTTCCTGAAAGCAGAAAGAAGATTTTACTACTATTTCAGACACAAGACCTACGGGCTGATCTCATGAGTGCCCTCAACTCTCACTGAAGTCAATAGGAGATAAGGGCGTTCAGCACATTCCAGGGTCAGGCCATGTATCACTTAAAAATAACTCACCAACATTAAACATCATTAAAGAAACTAATGCTCATTAACTAGCAATAGACCACTGGGAAAGGATCAATAGTTGTCTCAAAAATCATCTTACCTGTTACAGTATATGCATACTCTACTTAATGACAGTGAAGGATAGTGACACTGAATGATAGGTCACTGATGACAGTAAATGGGAAAGACTGCTTAATTAATCAGGACAGTATTAGTGAAGAATTCCACTTAACAGGAATACGTTTGGGGGCCTAACCAGGTGATTATGAGGAATGATGTTCTGACCCCTGGTGAAATGAAGTGGCAGCTTAAGAAGAAATACAATGAATTCTTTTTTTATTCTTACTGGTTTTCTTCAGAACAAAGAAGTGCTTTATTTCATCCCACGTTTTTCATGGCATTGTTTTTTCTTTAATTGTGTCTTAATAACTGGAGAAAATTCATAATCAGGCAGGCTGATTCTGAGCCTGACAATGGAAAAGATTCTGCCCTAATATGCTGTTCTGCCTGAACCAAATGGCTCTTGTTTAAGGAAAGCTTTTACCATGTTTAACCAGAGTTGTGGTTTTCCCTGGTCTGGCTTTAAGGCCATCACTTGGCAGAGTGTGAAGAGTTAGAGCTTGCACGCCTTGTATGACCCATGAAAGTACTGCAGAACAGTGCTCAAATTATATTTTCCCTTTTCTGATTTGACTCTGGATTCCCTTTCCTACAGGATCTGCATATGTGAAATCACAGAGACCTCCAAGTGCAGAACACTTCCTGCAGCCTTCAAGAGATCTCTCATGGCAGTTTTAAATGAAAAATAAAAGCAGCACAATCTTATCTGCATTCCACCGGTACATAATGACCCTCCCCATCTGACTGAATTTATTGTAATCCCTATAAACCTAAACCTCAAAGAATTCCAATGCCTTGTGCATCTCCCCTGTTCTAATTTATGGGAAGTTGGTAATGTGCCATCTGGAGGTTTCACTGCCATTGGGAAGCACGTTCAGCACACAGTGGAAGCAAGTCAGGCCAAAAGGAGAAAGAAAAGAAAAGGCAGGGGAAGGAGAAGATCTGGCTTCAAGAAACAAGTGTCATGAACTCACACAGATAAAAACTACATTTCAAAAATCAGTTTTAACTGGCATGATCAGCACATACACAGCCAGTAACCCAAGGTCTCAACCTAAGGACATTAAGCAGCATTACAGGGCAATCCTTCCACAAGGACAAAATGTTCTTGAGCAATTTCTGCAATGTATTAGACACAAACAGGTTTTTCCTCAAAACTGAAGTCGTGTCAGGCTTCTTGCTTCACCTCTCTTAATTTTCCCTGAACAAACATATTTATTGTGGTGGATTCAAGTAAATTTCCAGTTCACATACTTTCCTGTGAGGCAACAAAGGGGTTATTGCGGGGGAAGCTTTTAGGCTGGCTGGCTGACCTACACCCAGGTCATCAGAGATCTGAGACCCATTTTACTTATTGAAAAAATATGCCTGGCTCTGATTTTGTTCCTTTTATTAAGCTACTTAGACAAAAATAACACTGAAAACTGTATGTCACCAAAGTCATAATTACTAACCTATGAAGAGAGCAATTCAGCTGTCAGACTGGATCAAATCAACAAGTTAGACACAGTACTGTGAAGCATATTAGATCACAAAACATGCTAAATCATCCTATTAATACTAAAATAATCAATCCTATCACAATCTTAAACAGATTTCCTAATTCATCTGAAAGAGGATATTAAGAAGGTAGCTGTATTACCATTACACGCACAGATTACAGAATCTCTCAATATTGAAACAAAATCACCATCTAACATCTGATTCATGTCCTCAGCACCAGTTGTAAAACTTTTTCTATAAACCCTCACTTTTCCCCTAAACCCTCACTTTTCCCCTTTATGTGTAAGCAAACCCTTGCTTCTCAGGCTCTGTCTCCAACAAAATTACTGAGATAGAGATGTGGGTCTTCCCAGGCACTCCCATCTCCTTGCTGATGTCTTCCAGCACTGAAACTATGCAGCTTCTTAGCCTTATTTATTACTGTACACACTCAAAAGAGTCAGTGTTTGCACCTTGGGAGCTACTCTGCCACTGCCAGGGAAGGTGGGCTTATGCAATAAGAGTCTTTAGTATCTCACGTAGCCATGATTTCTTGTCCCATCAGTCTGCTACCTCGCATAGCTGCTTTCATGGTCTATGTCAAAACCTTGATCTGTCTCAAAGTAAAAAGTTCAAAGGGGCTAGGATGAAAGTGCAAATGAAAGATAATTTCTAAAAAGTAGATTATTACAACAAAATTTAATTGAAAAAAGTACTCACAGACTTTGCAACTCTATCTTTTCTAGGTTCTAGCAAGTTAAGAGCATTGAGGTGCCATGTACATTTACTCTGGGTTTAGCAAGAGGCTGAATACTGATGATCTGACTTTCCCTCACACATCCCTATTGTGCAGTCTGGATGAGCAGCTTTCCCTGAGACATCTTCTGAACCAAGACACTAACCACTTGTTCCTCTAACCTCCTCAAGAAGTTCATCCAGATCAGAGAAAAAATATACTGTGTTCAGAATAGAACATATTTCTCTTGGACCACTTTGTGAGAGCATCATTTTAATGAGTTATCCAAAAATAGTTGGTATTTTGAAGACTGTGGAGTCTGCAAGTCTGACTTTCCCCCTGTCCAACACTAAAAAAACTCTAATTACAAGATCATGGCAGGCCTTTTGTTTATTTTAATGGATTTGGGGCAACATTATGGCACCAATCCAAAAACATATACAAATGGATTAAAAGCAGCAACTTCAGCTCACAGGGAAGTCAACTAAACTGCTGGGGAAACCTCCCCACTTTTCTGGAAGTGGAAACCCTGTACTGCAAAAACTACAAGATTCAACACAATAGATTAAAAAGCAATAAAAATACAGCATAATTCAATAGTCTATTGGCAAGGTGCTCATCTGAAGCAGCCCGGGTTTCCTGTCATTATTGGATAGATCACAGAAGCAGCCAGAGCGGGACAGAGTCATTGCTAGTGGGATTGAGGAGTGGGACCTGTGAAGTGGGAGCTGGAAAATAAACTCTCTTAATATCAGCTATTATCAGCGGTACTTTCTCCATTGGACAAATGAGCCAAAGGAACACACCAAAACAAAATGGGGTACCTGTGAAAGAGGGAACATCATGCTTCAGAAGTTCCCAGTTCCCACATTGACTTTTACCTGCCTAGGATCTGATAGCACCAATACCGCCAGTGACTGACCTATTGCAACTGCCTTCATAACTATAAAGCACAGCACAGTCTGCCACACTCCTCCATGCACCATCAAGGCTTAAAAAAAGAAAGAAATATCACTTTCATTTATTTCTGTGGCTTCTTGATCTTGGAAAAAGCAGTTCAACACCTACAGAATACCTCCCCTAAGGAGATAACTGTACAAGTAAAGTTCAAGTATCCCATCATTGATTGCATGTGTTTCATACTAAGCTCCTTTCGCTATAATGCATTTTCTACAATAGCTGATAGATTTTTCCAGTCTTCCTTTGGGAGCCAAAAATGACTTTGCTAAAGGATTGCTAGAGGTTTGTAAAAGCTCTTTTTCTCTTTCCTTAACTGACAAAACTCAGTTCTTGAATGAAATGTTTGAAAATCTTTAGAAATACTTTTAAATACATGTGAAGTGTCTTAAAAGATGGAAATTATGCAAGCAGTAGAACACAGGTGGGGGTACAAGAACACACTAAACTGCTCTGGCAATTTGATTTTGTAACCTCATGATATCACAGGTTGTGTAAACCCAAATCAAAACTCTCTGTTTACACTCTTATCAACCACTGTGTTTATTCTTATGCAGAGGCCTTCATTCCAGCAAGCATCTCTGTCCAGAAAAGTATTGACATTTCTGCTTAAATTTAAACTTAAGTCCCATTCAGTAGGATGTAAAGGACATTTTAAAACCCGTATGCCTAAAAAGAGACTGACAGAGGCATATTTTGAGTCAGAATTTTATTAATGTTCCCTGAAGGTTATAGAAGATCAAATGGATAGATTGACTTTGCATTGTATTGCAGTGACTTTGTACAATGTTTGGGAAAATGAAACCATTAATGAGATATCACCTGAATACTTTTTCATTGACACTCTGAGTAATAAAATGTGAAATGCTTTATTTCCCCAAATGAGGTCAGCACACATGTGGATAATTGCCTGAAACAATATAATTTTTGTTTAACTTGTTTAATCGTCTAGGTAACTTGTTTGTTCAAAATCAATATGCAGTAAAAAAAAATTCTATGGTTTGACTTGTAAGAAGCCCTGCCTTCCAGGATTAATTCTGCAGTCCCTGCTGGCAGTCCTCTGGTGGCTAGGCTTAAACTCTCCCATACAGAGTTTTCAGTTTTAATAACCTGGCATTATGCAAGAGTCATCTTCTTAACGGCTTTCTCTCCAGGAATTCAGAGCAGATTCATATTTATTCCTTATATTTGTATTTATCTGTGCATTCATCCCTTCTTTTGCCATCTGTCATAAAACCAGCTGAGAAAAAAAATGAATGAATCCTATTTTAGTAGCTGTTAAGCATCACTTATCTATGTAGAAAAAGAAAAACACAGAAGTATCCTAAAGACAAAGCACAGAGGACTAGAGAGACCTCTCCTGAAAATACTGAGATAACTTTATATCAATAAAATTGGCATCTAGACACAGTTTGGTGTTTTTCCATCTTTGGTACTAGATCCAGATGTCTGGATTTCTTCTGCAAAAACAAGTTTGCATCTTAATGCTTCAGCATTTGATTGCCAAGCTCTCCGCTTGGAGCTCTCCACTTGAATTCTCAGCTGGAAGTGCGTGTAACATACTCATGTGTGGACTTGGCAAGAGGAGCCCTACATGCTGGGCAGTACATGAATCCTCTTCACCATCTTGCAGGATCAAATCCGTATCCCAAGATCCAACACAACTCAGAGCATAAAGGTTGCCAGATCCACATTTATGCTCAAATAAGTATCTGGCTTTTCAGGAATTGCCAAGAAAAGATCACTGGCTTTTTGTTTCAGCAAACCCCAAATTTATGCCAATAGATAAATTCATCAGCATTAAAAGGGTGAGATCCCTAGCTAGCATACATCTGTTTGAAGAGCTTTACTGATGTTAAAGTAGTTTCATCAATTACTGTAGGTGAGGCTCTGGCCCAAAGTGTTTCAGAATGCTGGAGACTTAAATTTATAGCTCTGTATCACTTTAGCAGGGCTTTCAATCCCTCATTTTAGTAAAATAAGCGCCACTCAAAGGCTGGATCACATTCCAATTCTTCTCACAATAGTGGACATGGTAAGGAAAGAGTGGACTCTCTGCCATGCAAAACAATTACACCATGTACAATCAAAGAAAGTAAAGAGAAAAGAAAGCAACTAAATCAACACACTGTGCATCCATTCATTTTACTGTGTCATTTAGCATATGGTCACTCATGTGATCAAGACAGTAACTGGCATTTTTCCCAGTTAATTCACCTCTTTTCTTTTCTCTTTGTCCTCTGTTGCAGCACCAGTCTTTCAGCAAGATTTCAGGTTGCAATCCCCTTGGAGAATGAATGGTCCTTATTAAACGCCTAGAAAAATACAACTTATTAGTGCATTGAGACTAATTATGGTGCTATCTTAATCAAATAAAGGATCTCAATTTAAAAAAAACAACTAAACGAACCATACTTGACATAAAAATTTTTTCTTTCTCTCTGTTTCTCTCCCTTTATATTAATTACCAATGGAATGAAGTCCTGCAGCTGTAACAGCTGTCTTAATAAGGTAACTTCTCACAAAATTAGGGTTTTTTTTTCCCGAGGTTTGGTGGTTACATTGATGTGAACTGACTAATACTTTACAGAACTTAGCTGTGAATCCCTCCCTGCAAATAAAAGGCAAGGCACGTAAATGTTCGTATGCTTGCTCTTCTCAATTATATTTCTGAAGATGTCCACTTGATTTTGCTATCTATTCAGCATTACATGCCTGAAGTCTACACAACTGAAGTCTAGACATCCCTAGTGACCTGACATAGTTTTTTATACTATTTACAAATTGGGATGTACCTTCAAAATACAGAATGCTATTTTGCTCAGTAAAAGCTGGGTTCTGTGTTGATGCAAATGCATTTAGCTTTGACTAATACCCATTGCATAAACATTGCAATGCAATGAAGGCCACTGTGCTATATGGATGGGTACAATGAACGATCCAAACTGCAGAACGGGTAGGGAAACCTTGTTTCTGTAGAAAAGATCAAGGAAAATCACTATTTACTAACTTCAGGTGGCCTAAGGTCTTTGAAGAGTATGAAGAACAGTGCTGCTCAAACACCATTTGTTGGGTTTTTCTCCTTTATGTTGTTTCATTACCTGGTAATAAATGAGTAAAGGGAGGAGACTTTGTTTACACACCTGAAGTCCAGGAGGATAGCAATTCTCAGAGCTACATTCTGCCTGAAATGTTCAAGGACATGCAGCTGACACAGAGGGCCTCTGACTGCAAGACAGACAGCTCCAGGCCACAAAGCTGCTGTATAAAACTGTCTACATCTACCTAAATTCAAACTGACAACTGGCCCTCGTTTTATAATGCTGAGTTCTCAACTTTTGGACACCAAAACCTATCTAGAACAGGAAAAAGAGTACACCAGATGATTGGTCTTTATTCTATTTATTGATTTTTCCACTTTTTTGGATAAAAAAATCCTTTAAAGTTAAGCATTTAGTGCTGAAAAAAATGCAGCTGGAAATTTATGTCAATTGCACTTAAATATGATATAATGTTTTCACTAAAAATAGAGCTTGTTAAGGAGAGGAGTTAAATTTCATAATAAACCACTGCATTAAATGGAAACAGAAATTAAATAATAAACGTCTGCATTAAACGGAAGCAGCAGGTTGAATAGAGGACTTGAAGAAAGATTCCTGCTTTGCAGACTTTGCTTAATTATAACTCCTATTGAGGTGATGAAGTCTAATGTTTCAAAACCAGTCACTAATTTCAGGTGCCAGATTTCAACCTTCTCCAAAAAGCGAGTAATTTTGAGGTTCTGACTAGTCATAACTCCCCATAAGCTGTGTGTCGAGGGCATCTGTACATGAAGGTTTACAGCCAACTGATCTATCTGTTTCACACTCATGCCATTTTGATTTTTCAGTCTTTTTTAGGACAAAAATGTTTCACAATAATTCACTAAAATCTGTTTATTAAAAGCTGCCATGAAATTTGTTGGGGCAAAGACCATGGACTGAAGAGCCTGGCTGTATGTTTGTGAACCCAAACTGTCATAGAAGAACTTCTGAAAATGAACAGTGTGACTTTTCCAGCTTTCCTCAGTAACTGATAGATGACCAATTTGAATTGACATTATTTCTCTAGTTTTCTTTTTGAGGGGACAGGCACTTCTGCTCATGCAAATGTGTTCGTCATTTGTTTCTAATAAATAATAAAATTATGAAACTAGCAAACACTGTTCATAGTTCCTTTCAGGTTTTGCTGTAACAGCTTTGTCATGGCTGTTTGGTTTTCAGGTTTGCCTTATGTCTTTGCATTAAAAATGAGCAAAATATTCTGGGTGAAGTCTTGCATTACTCTTTGTTCTGCAACATATTTTGTTAGCAAGCCCCCGGTAGTATCTAAAATAGTATAAATCATCAGTTTTTAATCTGGCAGGAAGTAGATAGTGGCCCATTAAACTTTCGTAATTAAATTTCCCCTGCACTCCCCCATAGAACCATTATCTGAGTTTTCTAATTAACACAAGAGGAGGGAGTAAATTCAGAGTGATGGGATCTATAGCCATCCCCTTTCATTTTAATGACCTTTAATAAACTTTTATTACTATTGATATTGATAATTAGAATACACCCTTTCCTCTGCAATGTGATTCTAAGGGCCTTCTCAAAAATTGAAAAACTCTTCCTCAGAGTTGGAACACAGCAAATGACTGTGTCCTCAGACACCCAAAATCCAGAGCCTATAACATCAGCAGGGAAATAAGACAAAGTGTAGGCAACTATGATGTGAATGTCCCCTCTCACACGCCTCTAATGGGTTATGCCTTGGTCCTGGTCCACCACAGCCCTCTGCTCTTGCAGCAGAGCCTCCCCCAAATGGGCTGACACTAGTCCTGAATGATGAGGTGGTTTCATGACAGATAACCACAAGGAATTATGCAGAGTTCATTTACCTTATTTTACTTACAGCTTTACAGAGGTCAGATACTAGAGAGGAGGATTAACCATCGTGACATGTAGTTCTTCCTTAGATTTTTCATCGATGGCTTTTATACTAACTAAACATTTTTACATGGAGCTTTTATAGGTATGTCAACACTTCTAACCTCACCGCAGCCTCAGTACAGCATGCCTCATATATCCTCTGTGATGTAAGCAATTATGCTCCCATCAGTATTACAGTGGCACAGGTTTCACTGCTGAAATGAGACGCAAGCTTGAGCAGAAGGATTTTCTCTCTGCTGGACACGTAAGGAAGAAGGCACTCTCTCCTCCAAATCAGGAGGTCCTTTTCCTACCCCACATCGCTCTCAAGCATGCACATAGTTTTAAATAGGTGAGCAGCCTGCACAACTACAACCGCTCATTTACTACAGACTTTGTGGGTACACACTCATCCCTGCACTTCCTATGGGATCTCCAGGTATCTACTGGCACTTCGGTCTGTGGATGTTGGACAGTCCGATTAATGGGTCTGACTCCCCTGCTTGGCCTTTCTTGCAGTCCCATGGACAGCTCAAGAGGCCTTTCCTTCTGACAGAGCATGGGTGTCTGCTCTGCAGAAGTATCTGTTACCTAGCTACCTTCAACATCAGTCAAATTACAGTTCTTGATAGGCTGGACTCCATCCACAGGCTGGCAACATGACTTCAATACTGGGTGTTCTGAATCTTAGAGCTTTCTTAATAAATCCTCAAAGCTGAATGTCTTCTTAATATTTTGGAGTAACATTTTAAGTCGGATCCAGAAGTTCTAATTTGAGACCATCTTCAGTTTTCAGTAATTATTTCTGATTGCGGGTTATGAGCATTAAGATGATTAATGTCAAAAAACCCAAGTCACTTATATAACTATAGGAATCAAATACAGAAAAATGACTGAAAATTTATTGTAAATAAGAGACACAAGAACTTTATTATTATTTTTTGTGAACTCGGTTTTGAAATTCTATGATTCAGACAAATGAAATCACAGGTCAAACACATTGCTTTCAAAAATGAGCTCTGTGAAATAGCGCAGAGTCATTGCAGATTAGCTGCAAATGACTTAGCAGCTAATATAATTGTAAAACATGAAGAATGCATTTCCTGTAAGAGTATGAAAAAAAAAATAATCTTTATTTAATATCAACACTCAGTCATAGCTGGTGCAATCCTAAATTTAGCTATGGTAAAAAGCAATCATTAAATTGAATTAGAGAGTTTATTAAGGAGTTGATCTTTCCTTCTGTTGTTTGAATTACTGATGATCAGCGTTTAAACTCGTTCTACAAATGCAATCAGAATTATATCTATGATGTTCTTGCCTCTTTTCAGTAACTTCAAAACATTCATCTGATGCTTGCGAGTGAACTTTGCATGTTAGACCCCCAGGACTAACCAAGCTGGTTTCTGAAATACAGTGGTAGGCATGAACTGGGTGAAAGGAGAGAGAAACTGCTTCATGAATAAGGTATGCAAGAATATTTGGCATATGTTGTTGAAGTGATTATGAGGTCTGTGTGAAAGCAGTAGTAGGTAAATTTTGGCTGGCACAGCGTATAGATACACAAGAGGAAAACCACAGCCAACAGTGTGATCACAGGACAGGAACCAGCTGCCTAGATTTTGCCTCCTGAAAAACTAACGAGGAAAAGCATGGGGAGAGATCCTCTGTGACTTACAGTATTAGCAATATAACAAAGCACAGTTGAATGGGCAGCAAACATGATTTCTGCCTGTGAGCAAAAGTCCATATAAAACTCATCTATACATGTGCCGAGACATCTTTACCACCACCTATTTCCTCTGTTTAGTGTAGTATGGCCATGAGCAGGGAAACAAGTCTACAGAGAGGCTTTTCTGAGAGCACGTCCAGGAAAAGAGAGACATGATAACACTGGGAATGTCTGGAATTAGGGAATTCCGAAACATTTCTATTATGAAAGTTTACACACTGGAACAGGCTAATAACATACTCTTTCTTGAAAATATCTTCTAAGAATTTCCAGAAATTAATGTTTCAGAAGCAGGATACCTGCCAAATTGGCTGATACTCACAAATGGGCTTAGATTAACTTTTCTGACCTTGTCTGCTGATCAGTTTAGGTCTCAAATATGAAGGTGCAAAGTCCTCGTAAATTCTGTCCACATCAACCTCTAATTTTATCATTCTTCAAAAGTGATTAAACTCATCCTTCAATATCAGTCAGCTGTTTTTTCCTACATATCCTGCATCTTTGAATTGCAGAGATGAATTAGAAAAACGAGAAAAGGGTAGCTAGCTTACAGAATTCCCCTACCATTATGAATGCCGGCTATATCTTTCATCAAGTGGAGATGATGAGTATGTCTTATAACCCACCAACGTATTAATTTGCATCCTTGTCCCCATTGCTCTGTTTCAGATAGAGATGGTTTTGTAAAATGCAAAATTCTACCTTGCAGAATATATTTTTATTAGAAAAGATTAATTAGAAAATTTCCACCTGGACATTCAAATATGAATATACATATATATATGTAACATGATGTATCATTTTGGAACATTTTGTGGTATGCTGATTGTTACATACATACATATATTTGCATTTTCATACATAGCTCATGTATTTTAGATTTTTATTTCATATAGATTCACACATAATTTTGAATGAAGTGCATGCATAGAGATAGGTAAAAATTCAAGGAGCAAAATATGAAGATGAAACAAAGCAAAAATGAGAGAAGAAAAAGAGAAGGAAGAAAAACCAAAACAAACAAACAAAACTCTTTCCAGCATCCTAGGACATAGGAATGACAAAAGGAATACCTTTTGCAGTAAGGACAGCATTATGGTAGTCCATTCTTTTATATAGATAACTTAAGCAGCAGTAACATAACTTAAGCATAACTTAAGTGTCTCCAGGTCACTTGAAAAGACCTCTAATCCCTCTGCAGGCTTTTCAAAACACTGCTTAAGTTCACTGTGAATAGGTGGACATTTTTCCTACCTCAAACACATTGCTTCTCTTCCCTGCTTCTCTGTCACTTCCCTGTTTGCTCAGTTCCCTGCACTGAAAAAGTGAAGAGGTCCTGTATGATAAGATTCCAGTAACAAATTTCAAATTCAAGTATATATTTCCTATATTTAAAAAGCCTTTTTTTTCTATAAGTATTTAGAAAGATAGATAGTAGTCAGATTTCCATTAATAGACTGCTTGACTTTAATCAATGTACAATAATTTGCTGATAATAATTAAATAAGGATGTAGGCCAAGTCAGGAAGAACACTCCAAGCAAAGAAACATCTGTGATAAAAGCATAAAGCAGTCTTTCTAACCATGTACCAAGTTCAAGGTCTCTGATAAGCCACCTGGCTATACCTACACACTCCAATAACCCCAAGCTGGTATTACATTATTTAGCCAGGAAAGGTCTTGTTGCTGGGCACCGAACTGAGAGGCTTATGGCTCTCTCTCTCTGTGATGAGACACAACAATATTTGAATATCATGTAGGCAAAACATGCACAGAAAGCCATGAGGATGGGCATCTTAATAAGGAAGGCTGTTAGTAACTAATAACTTCGTAAGTCAGAACTTCTCCATTTTTGCTTCTTTAGGGTTGTCCTTCACTTTTGAGACAATTCTGTGGCAAAAGTTGGTCAAAATACATTCCTCAAAACTCTCAATTTCTGTCTTAAGTCAGTAAATACTGTCAGAGTCCTGGATGTAAACCCTGGAGTATTTCTGTTTCCTTACTGGACTCCTGAACTCACTTGTCATCTGTTCATTTACATTTTAATATAATTTCCTATAACTTTATATTGCTATGTATTTTCCTGCACAGAAACATTGTTTTTCCTCACAACAAATTATTGTGCTCTAAGAATATACTCAGCATGGTATCTACATGCTCAAGCACAGCTGTCTTTCATGTTCAGCAGGGTCTTTCTTTTGCAAATCCGAGTCAACAACTAATCTCAAACCTCATCAAAATTTTCAGGGTTTATCTATGACTCGTGGCTCCTAGCCCCTCTCTACTCAATGCTAAGACCAAATTATTTCCTCCATTTTGCCTTTGAATGTCAAGCATTTCCTCTCTGCTCTTAATACTCCTCTTTCCCGTGTATGAACCAGGACTTCTGATAACCTCCACAGATGAACCAGGTTCCTGCCTGGTTCATGTCTGCCATTGTGCCGTCCTGCTCAATGGGCTTGCAAAGGTAGACTGTTGTGCTCAAAACACAGCCATTTCACATCAGAGCTGAGTATTCTTCCTTTTTCTTCCCTCTTATAGGTGCACCCTGCTCCTCAGCTCTGGTGCTAAGGTTTTGCCACTTGAACCCATCTTAACCCTCCATCTTTTTCTCACAAACAGCACAGAACTCCTCTCATTCCGACTTTAGTCTGCCAGGAGACACTTCATGCTGTGGCAGCTGTCACTTATAAGAATAATCTCTCATCCACCTTAAACATCAACATTGTATGCTATTTTAATATACCAAAATGACTTTAGCAAAACATGGAGGAAGCAATAATCAGCTATTTATGTGAAGTTGTGTGCCCTGACATCATTGGGAGAACCTGTATTTCTTTCAGTCATGAGGCATCAAGTTTTACTCTGATTACAAGGCCAGAAATCTAATGCCCATTTACATTAATGACATTCAAATAAGCAAGAACCGTGACGTGCTAGAATGTGATGGTAATACAGCATAAAGTAAGAACAGATAGATACCAGTATTGGAAAGGTGCTTCAGAATTTGACTCCTGATTAATGGGTTGCATTATATTTGGTTTATCAATAAGTCTGCAAATGTTATTCATTTGCTTTTACAAACATTTTAAATTTCACTTAAAACATGTTAAACTCCTAAGATAAATTGTATTCTCCTAACACAAATTACTAGGAATGAAAGACAATGATAAATGCAGCATTCTCTTGCTATTCAGGTTATTCACCCCTACAGAGAACTTTGTGTACACTTAGTTTCTCATAATCAGTCCATATTCCATGTCAGTATGAGCTGTGATTGAAATGGGAATTCAGAGGTCCTGGTATAGAATTTTGAATACCTCTACTGCATTGCAAATGTCCTCCATGGGAAATTGTGGTATATCTGCTGAAGTGTTATTATGGCATACCAGCACATCCTGTTCACTCTGGACTATTTTTTTTCCCCAGATAGGGAAAAGGAAGAGCAAAGCATTTTATAAATCTGGAATACAACCCAAAAACATTAGTGGGCTTATCTGGGGGCAGGTATGGGTTTGCATTTATTTTATGTAAGAATACATTTCAGCTGGTGAAATTATGCTCCTATTTTCACCTTCTTATGGTCTAAAGACTTTGTTACAGTATTGTTTCGTTATTTTTCTTCTTCAGTCTCACTCTTACAGAAATTTGAGAATTTGTGAATTTTTCAGAGCAAAAATGTTTCAAAGACTCTAACAAATTTAAGGCGTTTTGGAGTGGGGAGGGAGGAGGGCAAGGAGGACAAGGAGAAAAAGGAGAACTGTTCAAAGTTACTAACACACTTTGTCTAAGAAAAAAAAAGGAAAATTCATTTTAGTGAGGGCTGATTGACAATATGCAGCTGTCTGACCACTGCAGTCTTGTGAATGCAATTAGTCCATTTGGAGTGAATTTGTTGTCTGTTTTGTTGATAGACAATATCCATAGATTTTACTACTTTTAAAAACCTCAGAATGTACCTTGCTTTTGCTGAGAAACAATTTCCAAACTGGACAAACAGTTGCCTATGAAGTCTGGCGTGGAGCCACATGCCGCCTTTGGGAAGGGAATCTTCCACAGCCCTGCTCCTTCATAACCTAATTGCCATTGAAAGGCAATGACAATACTGTGAAATGGCAGGTATAAACAGCAATATTCCCCCTCAACCAGTCCATTCCACAGGTTATATTGCTCCATTCAGTTTTCAGCAGAACTCCCCAGTGATTTCAATGAGGATTCAGCCTAAAAAACAAAAAATAAAAAATGCTTGTATAATGTGGTCATTTGCCAACAACTGAATTTATTTTGGGCTTTTTATCTTTTTTTTTTGTGAATGTATAATAAAAAGAAACATAGAATTTCATTCTTAAATTAAAATGAACTGTTAATTATGTGCTTTGATTGTTTGCTGATTGTAACAATTTTCTTCCCTTCTTCCTGTTATTACGTGTGGTTACTCTCCATTACTAAGGTTTCAAGCAACTGCTTGAAATTAGGATGAGATATAAGACAGAGATGAGATACTGTGGAGGGTATATTATATTCTGTGAGGGTTAAACTTATGGTGAGCAGCAGATACCAGTTGAATCTGAAAAATTCCTTGACAGATTTTTATGCAAAATTTCACGGGAGAATAAGTTTTATCTAAAACGTAGTTGGGCGACTGTCACAGAATTGGGCTGCATGCTACTAAAGGTTAGAATAGGGAATTCAGGATTGCAGTAATACTGGTTTGAGTATATAAAGGCAAATTTTAAGGTTGACCTTGAATAATGTTCTAGTGGACGGGGTTAAGAAGTTCCCTGCTTTTGTAGGTTTAAAGGTGCATTGATGTTTTGGGATTTGGATGCAAATAGATAAACAGAAAGCAGAGTTAGAAATAACTTTATATTGGAGCAATGTCCATACAACTATGATGAGAAAAACATATTTATTAATAGAGAGTTATGTCCTTCAGCTTCTAATTAGTAACAAAGAAAACATGGTAGTAGCAATATATGGGAAAACATAATTTTTCCTTTAAATGTTTTTATGGAATTCTTCACTATTACTAGGCTTCCTTTCAACCTTTGATATTCCTCTACCATAAGAACCACCCATGACTATTAGGGAGCTACAACCAATACAGCACTGAAGCCATAACTCATCCAGGTGTTAACTACATTAAACAGCTTCAGTAGTTCTGGGACTTTCTCTTTACTAATTAACAGTAAAATCAGATCTACAATCCCAGGATTACTGTCTAGAAAAGGAAATTAAATCTGTAGGAAGGCAAAAAGAATGAACATAAGAAAGGCATCAAAAAGGGAACCTTGGCTGACTGTGAAATTTTATGTTGTTTTCATGATGGGAAACTTCACTCATCCGTATTTGTCTTTTACAAAGGATTATGAATTGAGGACTACAACTCCATAAAATTTATATTTTGTCATCTGGTTTGATTGGTGGAATTGTGTTATTGAGAAGGATTCTAAGATCACATTAGCCAGGAAAGAGTAATGCACTACACCCACTGAAGAACAATATATGTTCTTATCTACCCAGGCAGGCAATCAATTCTCTAGTGCATATATCAATATAGGCTAGAAGTCCACTATTGGCAGATTGTGTGGATGAAATCTTGATAGGCGCTTTACCAGCAATGATTACCATAGCTGAATTCACTGTAGGTTAGACAAACAAACAAGCAAACAACCAACTATGCCAAAAACCCCACAACTGATTAGCTCTCTATCACTGTGAATTTACTTCCATAAACTGATAATATCAAAGCCCCTCTAAATGCACAAGTGCAGGCCATGAATTATTCACTTTTAGACTGTAACATAAGGAAATATATTATGTGAAGTGTCTTTAAATGTTAGGGAAGTAAATGGAAAAGAAAAAAAAGTCCTGAACCTTTTTAAAATCAAACTAACAAAATTATTCAGATAACATTCGCAAACTGCTTGTCACTTGCATGAACTTCAGGCCCAAAGAAAGCATCAGAAGACATGGGAGAAGCTCTAATTCTGGTTCTGCTTGACAAGAAACATAGAAGCGTCACTGATACTTTAATGGGACATCCAGCTAAGCTATCCTAGAAAATAACTAGAGTCTCATAGTCATTCTTCCAGCCTAGATTTGGAGACATACCCATGGTTTTATTTATCTATTTTTTTTTTACTGTATGACTAGTGATTTACCTAACATTCTGAGTAGGAATTAATTAATTAACTAATATCCAGGATAATACCATTACATACTGATGGGGAGCTAGGCTCAAAAATCCTACCTCCCTGCAATCTGTGCTGATTTCCAATGACTTCCCAGGGCCAAGACCTTATTTCATGCCTTCTGTTGCCTTTTGCGCAGGGGTCTGCCAAACAATGACTCATATCTTCAGAGTTTAGATATACTCCATCAGGTCCTGCAGGAAGGCAAGAAAATGCCTGCTTCATGCATATTAGCAGAAGATTAGAGCCCTGTACTAATGTTGCCATCATTAGTACCAGCCATGGGTTTTGTCCCAACCGGCAAGGACTCAGGACTGAGGCTCGTCAGACTTACTTTGTCTTTATTACTTCTTGATTTAGTTGTAATAGTGATTTTCCAATGACCAACTGACTATAGTTTATCTTCAGATAATACAACCATGGCTTTTATTTTGTTAATACTAGCAAGTGATTCTGTGCAGGGTAAGATACTTATGACTCTAACACAATGAAGTACTGTAAAGAAACACAGGTCTGGTGTGCCAGGAGAGAGGCCTTAAGGAGTGGGGGGCACAAGATGCTGTGAAGTCGATGAAGGCATGGGATGATGAGAGATGAAGACACAAGTTTGGCACTGGAGACATCAAGGCTATGAATAACTGCTCCGTCACCAGCTGTCAGTGACAGAAATACTGATCTAGAGCTGCACTACATGTTTCAGGGGTAACAAAGAGAAAGAAATAGCATCTAACTTACATAAAAGACATATACTAAAGCCACATGTAATGTAGAGTTTCAGCTCAAGATGTAAAAGTCCCAAGCGGATCCTTGAGTGAGGAACTTAACACCCTGTTCCTCCTCCGGAAGGTCTCGTGATGCTGGTGACTCACCCCACTCCCCCTGCTCCCACCAGGCTGAAGCCATCAACCTTAGGACCCAAAGGAGCAGTGGAAGGGTGAGCATAGCACCAGGAAAATGGGTAGATGCTGGGAAATGTGCACAACAATGTAACTTTATTAATATTATTAAGAATTTTTCTGTATAGTAGTATATACATAATATATAATGAATTATATGTATAGTATATAATATGCAATATATAACATATAATGAATATAGAATATAGAATATCTATTCCTTCCTTCCAGTTACACTAACAATAAATCCTTGGCTTTACACATCCTTTTTGCCCACGGCAAGATTTTTTTGTTACAATCATACTGATATGATACAGCCTCTGAGCTACAGTTACAGACTGAGGTGTCTGGGGGCATACATTTTTGGTTCCTGGGAAAGCATAAGTTTTGTTGTTGAGGTACCTGTGATGCTGAGGAGCCCCTAGGGCTGAAGCAGAAATGGAGCATTAACTGCTTGGAGGCTACGGGGACCAGGGGCCTGGCTGAAGGTGCTGACATTGTACTCAAGGCAATTTTTGACCTGAAGTACAAAGGAAAGGAGAGGACCATGTGTCACATCTCCCCCAAGCCCTCAGTTTCACCCTTATTGATGGGGAGGTCAGACAGGTTTTGCAACAGCCATTCATTCACAGGCATGGTCAGCTTGTCTACACGGCAAAACTTTAGAAATGACTAAGTCAAACCGATGGAAACAACTATCTCAGAATTATTTTTCACTTCAGCAGAAGTTTGGTTCGGCTTCTTTTTTCCTTCAGATTGGAAGGTGGTAAAAACAGCCAACACGACTGAGTGTTCATCCAGTCTTGCGTGCCCACTTAACTAAATTGCTTTGAAAACCACATTGATGTTAAAACCATGAGATTTTGTTTCTTCTGTAGAAAGGTTGTTAACTTTTTTTCTGAAGGCAGCATTTTAGCGGAGCCCTGACAACATCCATAAGGAAAAATCGTCCTTATACAAACAGTCTAACTCTGACCCTACTAAATATTAGCATAACAATTACTACTTTCTGTATTTGACAGGACTTGGTTTACATTTCTTTCTGAGCACAGCAAGCTTTACCAACAATACCTATGATCTACCTGCTGTCACACTAACTAACTAACAGCCTGCTCTTACACAGCTCTGCAAGCTGCATAGGTAGTAGGAGGATTAGCTGTTAGGCAGTCACCAGCAAGGCTACCAAAGAGACAGGACACCAGTTCACACTCACCATAGACACATACTCCTTTCCTAACCCCTCCATATGTCTATGTTTGTGTTTCCGATCAGGATATGATTTTTCTGTGTTAGTAAAAGAGATGATGAAGGAGCAGCAGCTCTGTTTTCCCCTGTAGCCTCCTTTATTCATTTCCCAAAGCTCAGTAGCCTGCTGTGGAGCAATTCAGTTTATTTGTTACTTCCTGTGAGTTTATAAAACTGTCTGATTTGGCCCTCACCTCTCATATCACAACCATTTGAGTGCAGCACAAAGACTGCATTAACCCTCTTGGTGAGGTGCTATCTGCTGGGAGACTCCAGGATCTCCCAGTTACTGCCCAGGAGTTTGCAACCCACCAACACTGCAGAAAAGGCAAATAGCCCCGTGAGCATACAGAGGAGGTTTCTGCATTCATGTGAATACAAACACAGGGGTCTTTGTAAATGGGGTTGTATGTGCACAGCACAATGATGCTGCATGTGAGAAGGTCTCTTCAGATCTGACAGGGGGTTAATAAAAGAGACTGGAATTAAACCAAAGCAATAACAGAACTGTTTTATTTCTGTCTTCTGGGAAATTATCGATGACTCTAAACCGAGACAGGTTTTACACAGCACACCACATCTTAATGCGTATTAGAAATCTATGTTGGGGGTTGAAAATTAAAAAGAAAAAAATAAAATCCATCCAAGAATGAGTCAGAAATAAACAACTTCAAGTCATACAACACAAATTAGCACAGAGGGTTAGACTGAGGATAAATTTCTGTAGCAAGGGTTATTTTTCATGATTCATAAGAGATTTACAAGAAACCTGCAGCTTGCCATTAGAGAAATGATGTCTTCTTAAAGTTTACATTGTTTTGCCACCACTTTCATAATACTTGTTTATGTTTTAAGAGGGAAAAATGTCCAGCAAGGTGGAACGGTTATTGACCAGATTGATCATGGGAACAAATCTGCCGGTGGTAACCTTGTTTAATGATATGTTGCTGGGCTCAGCACCTTGCTGAGGCTGTGATTCTTCACCGGCTGGGCCCGCATGATGAATCACAGTAGGAGGCTGATGGTGCAATCACTCACTGGCAGCCACCGACACCTGCACCAGCCTGACACCCGTCCCCTCTGGATCTATCAGCCGGCCTGCTCAGCCCACTGGGAGACACAACCATTCCACCCAACAGCAAACAAAAGTTCTTTATCTACCTTGCAACTTCCTCTGTAGGACAATGCTGTCTCTTTTTCTCCATTTTATTCCAACTCCATCTGCAATCCTGTCACTTCTTTGCATCCAATTTTCTGGTCCCCAGCTGACTTAGGAGCAACAAAATGGAGCAGCCACTAAATCTAAATGAAAAAAGAAAATGGGGGGGGGGGGGGGGGGGGGAGGGATTGTTTAGCTAAAGTATGGAAACTGTATTTTCTAATTGAAACTCTCTAAACTGTTCATGGATATTCCATTAGTCAGCAAATTGTTGTCTCTTAGTATGGCGGAATTCGCATTCTCTGAGCACCATTATTTTAGAAGGAAAACATTTACTCCTCCTTATACTGGATATTGAACATTATAATTTCCCAGTAAAAACTGAGAGCAGGAAAATGAGCAACTATTCTTTTGCAGACAGTTCCCTTCCTCTCTTTTCTTCAAGACAAATGTGAAAGCGAATGTATGCAGCAGTATTTCAGATTCAGTATTTTAATATCATAAATACATGCACAATTCTGCTCCCTTTAAAAGCAGTTACATATGGATATACACACACATAGGCACTATCTGCACTGTCTGCCAGCCAAGATCTACGTTTAGTTCATTGGTCAGGATTTTTAATAATTGGCCACTTTTATAATACATATACTATGTAATGATATACAACCACTTAAAGGGTAGCATTTAAAAATATAACTAGCCTATGAAATAATGATTTTAATTGATTTTCTTTTCCAGCCCCTTCCCTTACAGGGTTGATGAACTTTTTTGGGGAAAAAAAAGCCCTTCATTAGTATGACAGGACATTATAATAATAAAAAAAAAGTGATTATCTATCCAAGATGCCTTTGGCACATACTTTCACAATCTCTTATTTTATATAAAGGCCTCTTCACTATTTAGGAGCACAAATCCATGCAGCCTCTTAGAAAAAGAACAGGAACATCAGTTCAGCTACCATGTTTCCTAATTGTACATGTTCTATAAATTACACACACCTGCCTCTGCAAGTCACTGTAAATTCAAATATGCATTATCTCATACTAGCAGTGGCTGCACAGCCACTATAGAAGCTAGACTGTGCACCATGGTAGTGCAGAGTACAGGCTGCATCACCAGAAGACCATGGATGGCCATCCCTGTCCCTGATCATCTTTCTCCCTTTTTTGTCCTGGGTAAAAAGACTACATTACAGAGGCAGCTTTTCTCAGCTTCCTTTTGCTATTTAACTCAAGCAGTTGGTAAGCTGGCTCCTGCATCCATCCTGCAGGATGCAGGTTCTCCCAGTCATCCTTGTTCTCATGAAGTACCGTGCAAGAGTGAAGAATTACTTTCTTAGCTTTCTGTGAGTCTGGATATAATACCCGTACTGAGCCCAGTAACCATTTAAGTGCTCTTTGAAGGCACTTGGACTACTCCTTTTCCCAAATAAAATCCCATATGTACAGCGTATGTGGGAAGGAAGGCTGTATCTTTGTGTGGATCCCAAGAAACACCCAAATGAGTATTGGTCATTCCTCTCTCAGCCAACAACTGTAAAAAAACACAAAATCAGAACTAAGCATTTTTGATGACAACCCCCCCCCCCCCCCCTCCAAACAACTCTATTACTGGCCTTTAAGAAGTCACTAGAAAATATAATCTATTTTTCTTGACAGCAAACACAGTCATAATTGCACACATAAGCATGCACAAACATACATACACAGAAGCATAACTGGGTACCATGTAATTGTTAACCATACTCCCAATTCCTTCCCCTCCTTTCGGGACAGCAATCATGGTATGCAGCTGCTAAGACAATGAAAATGCTTTTCCAGCTGCAGCATCTGGCTCTTTGGCAGACTCATTTAGTAGTTGTGTTGGCAGCTTCAGATTTGCCTCTGGGTCTATCATATGTTTATAAAGGCAATGGACTGTCAACCTACACTTGTGTGTGCCTGTGTGACTGCCTGTGTTTTTCATCTCCATTTATAGTTGCTTTTTGCCTGTGTTTGTTCACATAAAATAAATATTAAACATGAAGAAAAACAAAAAAAACCACCTTTTCCCTATGCATACAACTCTATTTCTTCAATTTTATCTATCCTCTTTTCAATAAACATCCATTTCATTTGCATCAAAGGTAATTTGTTAGACAAATTCTCTCTGTTTTACAAGAAAAACTGCATCTTTATATGTGTGCATATACAAATCATTTCTTTGTGACTAAGACCCTTAATGCAGTGATATCATAATAACTGGAAGGGGACATTTTTCATGTTGCAATAACAAATGAGGTGTTAAAGGAATATCCTGATACATGAGCATTTTATAACTACTGCTTGTTGCCTGGTGGCAGCTGTAACGCAGGGCTCACTGAATTAGCTATGATGTACTACTCCAGGGTGACGTTAATTATCCTACAGCATTTTTTAAGTAGCCGCTTCAAATTCTCACGTTTAGGCGCAGCACACTTGCAACAACAGGGTTTAAACCAAAGTTAAATATCTCATCTAAAGTAAATGTTTAAGGGAAACATGCTCTAAAATACTGCAAGACAGGCAAGGGGCAGTGAAAGAAATTGAGTTTTGAATGATCTTGCTGTTTTGACTTCATATTTTAAAAAGTAAATGGAGAAACTCATTTCTGCAAGTACATGCCATACATAAATCAGTGCCTGTACACAAATAGATACACTAATATAAAGACAAGGAGGTTGATACTTTTCTTCCCCATTGAAAAGTCCTCAGATACAAGGTAAGAAATACTCCTTCCTTACCTAAAATACTCCTAATGAAAAAAAAATGATATTTCCAAAATAACCAGGGTGTGAAAGTGGGATGTAATTGCTGGTGTGGCACAATCTAAAACTCCCTGCAAATGATTTAAATGTATAAACTGTAGCACAGGAGAGTCTAAAATGGGTGCTGATTCATTTAACCTGCTTGTTACCAGTAACAAACTGATTATTCCCCCTCCTGAAAAATGTACCAAGATTATCTTTTTAAGCAATATATAGTAGAAAGCCATTTTCACTATTGCTTTAATTGATATAAAACACACAGCATCCTCACTTTCCTATTTCAAGGCCATTTTGCCCACAGAAATGAAATGGGGGAGGGAGAGAATTTACAGGATGATAAATTACGATTCATCAATTAGTACCTGATAGTGGTCCCTTGCAGCAAATAATTATTATAAATATAGATGTGAACTCAAAAAAGAGCATTTAAAAAATATCATTCTGTATTATTGTAATTTGTTAATACTTTAAAGCGAAACAAGGCTCACTTGCAATAATATTTATATGCCTGTTTTGATTAAGTTTGTAAACATCTGCAGAAATCTTTGGGGATCACGTAAAAGTCCCAATGAAAGAAATTTTACATTTTAAAACTAGAGACCTTTTATGCAAATTATTTTGCCTTTGGCCATTTCAGAAAGAAATGAAGGAACTGGAGGATATTATAACCATAACACTAGTGAGATTGTTGTCATCTTTGATCTTACATCAATTAGTCAAGATCTTGAAAGATCATAGGCAAAGAAACCTAAACTCTTCTCCCCAGTTGAGCAAAAAACGTGTCAAAGATTCTAAATGCATAAATTATTACATTATATCCTACAGCAATAATAGCTGCTTTAGGTAGTCTTTCTGCTCACCTGTTATGCTCTGGGAATACAATTGTATTATGTTTTGGTTTTACATATAACAATCTACTTTATGTATATTTTATGCTGTTTTTCTCACCAGTAGCACTGGCACCAAATTAATCTTAAAAGCGCAGTGTCGCACTGAAGGTGTGGGGCTTCTGTCAGCTCCATCTGATGAATAAATGAGTTGAAAGATAAGGGAAAGCCTTTGAGTACACTGCCCATCGAAGAAGTTCTCAATTAAAACAAAGAACTCGATAACCTGAAAGGTGTTTTATTACTGGGGTATTATTCACATGAGTAGGGTCTGTCCTTTCTTTTGCTTCCTGTCCTTGGATCATCACCACATAAAGCTAGAAGGTACATTTAACTTTTAGGGAATACGATCTTTACATTATGGGCAAAGAAGCAAAATTTCTGACTAGCACCGAAGCACCAATCCCAGCAAAGTTTTCCTTTTCCCTACAGGTAGTATGAAATGGAGCCAGAATGACAAGGCCCCATCTGAGCCATGCCCAGCTCCCCTAGTCTGCACAAACCCACTCTATCAATCACGGCAGGATAATGCATAGTGGCTGCACCTGTGACAAGGAATGATGGAGTGCTGAACACAGGCCCAGCTTCGCCTGTCGCTTTGTGCTTTTGTATTTCTCCAGGGCCACTTTGAGAATGTGCAAAACTTGGAAGAGGGGAGGGGAGAATGCTCTCATGTTTTAAAAACATATCTTAATTCGCTTTGATTATCAACCTGTAATGCAATTCACAGGCCTGGAAATGAACTGCGGGACAGCACAACCTTAAATCCCATCAAGGCAATGCAACTATACAAGATGTAATTTTATTAAGGGGCAGGCAATTTAATCTAGGTGCAGTAAGTAAAAACTGCAAGTTTTTGCCACCCATTTCCTCTCCGACACTCAAGACTAGGTGTCAGGATTTCACTTTATCATAACAGCAAGACAGAAAGAAAAAGCCAGCACTAAGTACACTCGAGATTCTTAGAGCCTTAAACCACTAAAAATGGAAAAGACAGGTCATTGTATTTCTTATTCAAAGATATCCTTCACACTGGTAATTTTAAGAAAGATCTTGGATCAAAATATTTGTACCAAAAAGAATAATTATTTTTCATCTAGAAATTTGAAGTAATTGCAGTTTAAAGATTATAAAATTAATTCTCCTCTTTAAAAATTCATGTAAGCAAGAAATGTTGTCTGATGTTTTCTGAGTTAAACTGCAAAGAATGCACTGTGTTTGATTTTATTAAAAATATGGACGTTAATAATATATGCTAGTCATGTAAACCAAGGCTTTTTTAAAAGGGAATTGGCTCATACAGTACAGGTATCCATTCTAAAGCTGTGGAAAATTGTTAATTAGCACAGCTGAAAACAAATTAAATAGGATACACCATAAAGACCCCCATGCAAATTTCAAGTGAAAATCATGTCAGCCTCCAAAATAATGGGAATGTTTTAATCCCTCCAAAAACAGACAGACAAAAATGAAATCCATTTTCCTTTCCTGACAGTTCATTTTTTTTATGTCTCAATATTGTTACAGGTACAGGATGAAAAACTGTATTAAGAAGGGGGTACTGGAGAATACAATCTTTTATTTTTTTAATATGCTTTTGACAGCTGAGACAAAAATGCTCAAACAAATCCATCTCATAAGTTTTTGGAGAGGAAAAATACGTTTCCTCTCAAGAAGTTCTGTGGCCAGGTTGGCAACCAGTTTAGGTGAGCAAGTAGGAGTGGCACCTGGGTTTCTCATTTAAGCTGAGCTTTCCCGAGTGAGCAGCTTTTCCTCTTCTTTTAAAGTACAGTCAGTGGCTGTGGATGCAGACAGTTTTGATGCTGACTAGACCATAGTGATACTGAAGGACAAAATTTATGGGTACCAAAACCTCAGATGGGTATACCATGCTCCCCCCGCTGCATCCTGCATCCCTCCCAGCCCTGGATGATTCCCCCTGTCCCTTTGCCCCCATATCCTCCCATTGCGAGGAAAAACATCATTAAGTTTCAGGACAAAAAGCACCACCGCTCCCCCCTCCAACACCATTTCTTCCATGGGGAGCCTGTAAAGGGAAAAGCAGCCCTCGCTGCTAGTTAGTGACCCCCACCTAAACTTGTGTGTGTGAGGCAGGAGAGAATAAAAGGAGAAAAGCCAGGCTTCTCAAGTAGCCCTTCTAAGAGGGGAGGGAGAGAGAGCAAGAGAGAGAGACAAACATCTGGGGATTGGACCATATGCTAAAGCTTTGTCTTGTCCTTCAAAGTTAGGCTGCCCTTGAAGTGATTTGTCAGGCGGCCTAACTGTGACAGGGAGAATATGTAGCAGGGGAGAGAGGGATGGGGGCAGCGAGGAGGCAGGGACAGAGACAGGGGAGAGGTGAGAGGGGGAGTGAGGTACCCAGAGGGGAAATATAGAAAAGAGGGGAAGGGGAGGCAGCAAGGAGCAGGAAAGAAAGAACAGACCAGCTTCTATCTGTCAGGTGTCGATTTTACCAGGAATAGGAGGGTGGAAAGAGAGGGGAAAGACAACAGAGGAGGAAGGAGGGGAGAGGCAAACCCTGGAAAGGGAAAGCAGGAAAGGAGAGGGTGAAGCGGTTGAACGGAGCTGGTGAGGGAAGGGAAGGGCTGAGAATCTGCGGCTGCTGATGTTCTTGCTACTGTGGCCTCTTTTTTCTCCTCTTCCCTTTTGCCCGCCAAGTGCTGAACTGATTAGAGTGTAATTAAAGCCATAAAACCCTCGGCTTATCCACCTGTTTATTCACTAAAGTCGCAGGCTCATCAGGCAAATTAGCTGCTTTCAGGCTGCACGTTGGGCCTAGAGCTGGCCTGATTAATGAAGTTTATTGGGAGCTGTTAAAAGCATTAACTGAAGGAAATCTCGGCAATTCGTCATATTTAGGGGATGAAAATTAAATCTCCCAATGCAAATGAGAGGAGACTCCAAAGCTGCTTCTTTTAGAGGTGATGAGGTGGGGCTGTCCCCATGGCACAGCTCTGCACGTGATGAGGGGTGTTACAGAACAAGAGCTCTTAGCTCTTCAAGCCACAGATGTGAGGACCTGGCCCAATTGAGGCAACATGATCTTTTTGATCTTCGGCTAAGGGCATCTTTATATGCACCCAAGGCATTGCCAGTATCGCTCATCTGGCCAGAGGTTTGCAACACAGCTTCAACACCAAGTAGCTCTGTCCCTCTTGGTCAGATAAGCCATCTTCAGTTTATTTTGGCTTCAAACATTTCATACTCTTCTTAGCACTGAGTCCTGTTACACTGCTTCAATTACAAACGTTCTCACGGTATTTGAAATGTAAAATGGTTTTTTAAACAACGCTCATAATAAACCTTAAAACTGCAGCAGTAAATGCTCTAGCTGACAAACACCTAAGAAATATATTAAGGAGAGGGAATCCTGTCTAGAGCTGAATATTCACCAGTTTTAAAAGTGTTTTGCTCTGGCATGTCAATGTGATTTTATTTCTGACATGAATAGCATTTTCATACCTGAAGCTTCATGAGCCACAGCATTTTTATATTAACAATTCATAATAAAAGAGAAATTACACAGGGTCACAACAAGGAGTGAATGTCCTGAGGAAGGGATAATGAGAAGAAAAGAAGGTCAAAGAAAACAACTTGGCCTTGCTATTTTTATCGAGTGTTCAGTTCACAATCATATTAGGTTTACAATTAATTTATTTTTAATGTTTTCATAAGAAAAGAAGGAAACACTGTCTGGCATCTCATATAAAAGACATTTTTATCCAGATATTCAGTTGTGAACACAATGAAGAGGCAGGAGGGAGAAGAAATTGATGCAATTCTTATTCTAGATGCTTCTCTAATTATTACAAAGCTAATTATTTGTTACAATTATTGGATTAACAATTTGCTAATCAGTTTTCTTCTCCTTTGTAGAGCAGCACCAGCACAGTGAAATGCAAGGTGAGAATGTCGTCTGGATTTTTAACAGAAAATTAGAGTGCCATTTTCCTTATGTGCAGATTAGTTCAGCTGCTTCTTGATTTATGACCAGCACAGCACATCCTGTACCGCATCCTATTATGTAGCATCTTTGTTCCTACAGCAATGATTCTCTAACTTTTGGGATGTGGAGACTATTTGCCGGTAGCAAAGAGTCTCTTTCCTCCTACCATTTTCCATCAGAAATGTTTCACTCATCAAATCACCCCATGGGGCAGAAGAAACCACCCAAAAAACAGTTCCAGACACATGGACACACACATACATGGAGTTTTGAATGTACTTCAGGCACAAAATAATACATATTTAAAAGACACATGATGCCCTTAACCAAAACACACAACTTACTGTTATGCACACCAAAGGACTGATGCAGCTGCTAGTAACCAACTAAACCAGACCTAACCTCCCCTGCAACATGCATATCTGTATTTTGTACAAAAGTATGCTTCTAACGCTGCATGAAACACACCACTGCAGGTTTCCTAATGGTATTTCTGGAGAAAAGCAAGCAGAGTTTCAAGGAGACAGTTAACTGAAAGTTAACAAAGCATTTTCTAGAGAATTAAATGAATTAAATGACAATTTTTTCTAGTTATGGATTTAACTGCAAAAATGCAAAGTGTATTTGTAATCAGTTTATTTGTGACTGTCTTTTTCTTTTCATACTTTAATATGAAAAGAATAGCTATAAAACTATATTAGCAAAAAGTAATTTTAATTTTGGCCAATAGAATGTTTAAATTGTAGGCAAAATAAACACTCTGGAATTTTCACCGAGTTAACGAGAGATCTGTCTAAGACAGAGTTTGTTCCAAATTAGCGGATTTCTTTAGATGATTCTTTCAATGAAATTTAATGACTTGTGGAATATACTGTCAAAACATTTCCTTAATTCTTTCAATTAAACAATTTGCCCCATTATGAGGGGTCTTTTAGTTCTGCCACCAATGAGATGAACTGTTTGCAACTTTTTCGCTCTGTTTCAGAAGCAGAAGAATCTCATTAAAGAGAAATCACCAAAGATTCATTAAAGTGAACCACCAAAAACTACACCAGAACCAGGTGTTTTAGATAGCTATTTCTTGGGGCTTTCTTAGAAGAAATATCTGATATTGTGATGAAGAGCCTAGATATAAAAGATTTTAGGTGGAGAAGAACAGAGCGCTGTAGTGGTTAAAGCACTATCCCAGCATCCTCAACAATGGTAATTGTTTATATTACAGGCTCCTCTTCATGGAGGAAATTACAAATTTGACAGGGATCTTTTCCTCCTTTCTGAAACTTCAGATGTGAAGACCTGTTTCTGGAGGCCACATACGTACTTACGTGGCAGTGCATAAGTGCACACAGGGAATTTGTTCAGATATGCAACTGCACCTAAATTATATCTCAACTATTTTTTTATCCAATAGCAATTCAATTGGATTTTTGTGTTTCAGTTTAATTAAAAATCTTATGGATTACCTAGTCAGGCACAGGAAAAAAATCAGTTCTCCATATAGATCTACAAAACTCCAGTCATTAACGTAAAGGATACTGAACTATAGAATTCAGGTTGCATAAATAGGGAAAAATCAGTATTTCTTCAAAACAGCAAAATAATCATTTGAATTCTTCCTATTTCATCAATACCATTAGTATATCAACTATTGGAACAACAGCATGCCCAAATTCAAGATAATCTTTCTGAAAACACTGACACAGTTGCAATTTTTCTTTCACGTGCCTCATTTGACAGTAGCGGAAACAAGGCAAATTTTATCACAGCAAAAAACTACATTATAGCACATTCAGAAATAAATTCAACCCTCCCTGATCAAGAATTATCTTACAGTCAGGGCCAAATTATTCTCTTTAATTGTACTGCGCAATGATGTCCTAAATGATGAAGACCCTGCTCTGTCCTTGAATAAGTACAGAAGACACAGAGACCTCAGTGGGAGGAGTGAGAGCTGCTGTTATGGTCAGAATTCAATCCTAAGCGACCTCCTGCTTTTGCATGTGGTCTACTACTTAGGCACATCAAGGTTGGAAAGGATTCTATTTCCCTGTAACCTAATTTTTGCTCATCTCCTGATAGTTTACTGAACTACCAATGGTGCGGTTTGTGTAGCTTAATTAATTCTTCCACACTGTCTCCTCAGTTATACTTGAATCTTTCTTATTAACGTTTTACAGCTTGTTTTTCAGCTGTGGGTAGAATCACAGCGTTAATGAACAACAGTTCTGTTTCTTCTTATCTCAGAACTTTAATGAAGCTTCATTAAAATTAACATGACACAATATTACTGGAAAAGCTGTACAAAGCCTTTTTAATTTATAACCATTTATTGTTTTGTTGTTTTTTTTTTCTATTGCATAGACATTTAAACATACTGTAGTTAACTGGGAAAAAATTAGTGCATTCACTTGTAACTTTCCTCAATAGCTTTCCAAAACTAGGACCTCCAGGGGAAAACACTGCTGTGTCCTATAGAGGGATCTACTGTATCTTAGCACTTAGTTAATCCCCTCATCAAACACACTCAGGAAAATGAAAGCTGCATTTCACATTGTCAGTGTGAGGAATCGGTTAAATGCTTTGCATTTGATTCTGTTTTTCAGACAGACAATTCATAACTGTTAGAATGCAGCCTGTATAATTTTATCTGGAATAACTGCAAATGTACATGAGCTTTTATGTGTAGCATTGTCACCGACAACCCTGAATTACAATCTGGTGTACTGTAAAAGCTTAAGATCAATGGACATTGCATCCGAGATGTGAATTAACTATAGAGGCTATACAGCAAAACAGTGTCAAAGGCAGATTTTTAAAGAAGTCCTTTAAAAATGCTCTTTGAACTGAGACAGAGTAGCAAAAAGATATGAAAACATTGCTCATGCAATTGCAGGTTAAACTTCCATCAAATCCCACAAAAGCTGGCTTATGTTTTATGTATGTTTCCAGTTTAATATTTTGAGAATGAAAAATAAGTTATTGTCACTTTATTTTTACACACAAATTTATTATTTCTCTTTCAGTACCACATATTTCCAGGGGAGAATTGAGCCTTTTTTTAAAGTAAATCTAAATTGCAAAAGCAAGTGTTGTCATTTTAATGACAGTAGTAGACTTTAAGTAAGGCATGAATCAATTATTGCAAGCACAGCCCCTGCGTAAATCACTGATGGCAAACCAACCTCAGGATTATAAAATGAATCTTTGACAAGTATTCAAGGTTTCAGCATATTCTCAATAATGAGGATTAAGTACCTACTATCTGTGAAAGAAAAGTTTTATTCACTTACTAAAGAATATGTGAGTAATCATTAAGAGAGGTCAGATTAACTGAGGTACTTTTTAAAAAAGGGCATTCAGTACAATATCTGCTGGAAAATCAATGATAAATATGTCAATTTTTTAGGAAAAGGGAAAGATTAAGAGTAAGGGAGTGTAATGGAATGACTTAATGCTCTGTTTTTAAAGAATGGAGAGGAATTATAATGACATCATAAACTATCATTATGAAACTTTTTGACATTTTCATGTCAAGAAAAAGACTCTTCTTGAATCAAGAACAAATAATGATTTCTGCTATCCATGGGTGATCCAGTCAAGTTCAAATAAATCCTTATTCTACACTGAAAGAAGATGAAAAAAAAAGCCTCTGGGCTGCTCTGGTATACATTATATTTTCTTGCATTCAATTTTTTTCATACTAAGAGAGAAATTAAATTCAAAGTTCTAATCAGAGTTGAGCTGTGAAAATGGAAATGTTTTTAATTTTGTTTTATGTCAAGAATACATCTACTTTTGGAGAAGCCTTTATGGTAAATATTTCATGTCACTTTGTTCTCTTTGCCGGCACCCAAACAATATTGCATTGCCTTTTTCTATTTGATTTCCACAAAATAATGCAAAACTGAGAACCTGTGTTATCATAATTATAGACCAACATAATTTCATGATAGAATAAAGCATTGTGTTCTGTCATAATTTGTATTTTAATTATTAATGAAAGCCTTTGCTTTAACTGTCAGAATTTTTTATTAATGCCTTCTGATATTCATACTTCATACTCTTTGCCTTTATACAGGGAGAGAACGCATTGGAGAATATATATTTATTTCAAATCTATTTATATGGGGCTCTTTACCTACAAGGTTTGCTTTTGGAAGCTTTAACAATTGACATAACATTGATCAAGAGATGTTTTATACATACTGGGATGAGGGCATGAAAATTAAACCAAATAATTCTACAATAATACTACCATGTAAAATCTGATATTCCCTTAAATTAATGCAAAGCAACTTTGAAATAAATAATGTTCATGTAAAGTGCTGCGTTTCCAGGGCTTTATTTTAATTTTACCAAAATTGCATTTCTTTGATTTGTATTTGTGCTTGTGTATGTTTCTTCTGCTTTATGGCACAATGCACTGTCTCTTTGGCCCAATTTGGATGATTAATAGTTTAAATTTTCATTCAGTACTAAACAGTCAATTCATTACAAATTAATTCAGTATTTCTAAATTTTATAAAGCAGTGCACACCTTGCTAAAATAATGCATTTTGCAGTAGGAATGAGAATGCTAATAATTCCAATAGGAAAAACAGAATTTTGCAATAACCAAATTTTAGAACAAATCAAACATAAGTAGGTACATTTGCAAAGTGTAAAATTTAGATAAAATATGTGTATATCAGGAAAAGGAAAACTATGGAAAAGTTAAATGTTGAATTACTGAAAAAAAACATGAGAATAAGTATTTCTCTTAAGAACACTTCTGCAGACAAAAGGCTGTAATTATATTGCTGTTTGTTCACCTAAGAGAGTTGTCATATGCAATTGATTTTGAGCTATTGAATAACTACATTTTGCTGCTTCTGTTATAATACTCCTTTTGTGCATTTCAGCAGTGCTTTTTCTAAATGCCCAGTTTTCCTTATGATTTTGAGGTAAGAGATTCAAATCAGAGAATTATTCTTGTCAGAGAAGCCAATAGTTTACAAAGAGACTGTTTCTCAGTAGGCTCCTACAATTACTTTACAAACGATCTTAAAGAGTTACAAGCCCATGCTCAGAAACAAGCACAAAGCACTGTGCTTTGAAGGCTTACAAGCATTGCTCAGAAAGCAAAACTGAAGGTATTAATGAAAATGTAAGAGTAGAAAACATCTCTTTCCATTGTGCAGGCAGAGAGCTGGAGTTTTGCAGTAAAAGTCTGGCATCTGGTGGTCCAGAGAAGAAATGCCAGCCCACTCCAGAAAGAAACAAGGCGGTCACAGCCTGAATTAGCTCATCAGCTTGTTACAAATTATTTTCACTCTACGCTTATGTGAGGACTCCTGCTTCTGAAGGACCCCCCAGTATTCATTGCCTCAGCTTTGTTGGGGTGTTTTTTCCACCCCAGGTCTATATTTAGTCCCAAAGAGAGAACTAATTGCAGTATCTAGAATTGTGATGAGTTTTATAATGCCAGATAATGTCTCATGCAATCCTCGGCAGAAGACAGGGGATGAGACTTACTGCCATTTCCCACAAGTAGTGTTTGGAGGACAGGAAAATAATTAGGAGGGGGAGACCCAAGTGTGCCATTCTGGGAAAGGGGAATTTCTTCTATTCTCTGCTGAGCCATAACAATATGTCACTTTACAACCAAATTCATGGAAAAAACATTCCTTCCTGTCTTCCTCAAAGAGCACTGACTCAGCAGAGATTTGTGGAGGTCTGTGTGGGCAAGCGGCACAGATGAAGGGACCTTCAGAAATCCATTCTCTGTCTTTGCACACAGTGGTGTAATCCCTGTTAACAAGTGACCAAAAAATGTGGATTATTCACTTTTTTTTTGACCAAAAGACTCTCCCCAAGCCAGATTTCTGAGAGAGTTATCTGCTGTTTCCAAGCTACCTTTGGGTTAAATAGTAGTCCACCTTTCCCTGCTCATGTAACAAATACACATTTATCCACGATGGCAAAAAGCAGCTTTAGCCTCCTCTCTCCCGACAGAGTCCCCATTCTCATCACCACTTTGCTAGCTCTTCCCCGAATGTTTACCTTTTAATCGTTTTGGTTTTTTTTTAACAGGACAGCCAAATGATCCACATGAAATCGCTCCTGAGCCAACATTAATGGTGTGAAGTCTCTATTTTTGTGGAAAATACCTCCTTGGATGAATATTCCATGGCTACAACATGGACAAGCTTACAGCACCGCATGACCAAATGGTATCCATAGGTCACATCTTCATCACAGAATATTTCCAGAGAAGATCCATTAATAATCTTCTCCTAGCCCTCTCTTCAGTATTACCTGATGTTATCACTTTTCAACCATCTTACAATTACCCCTATTAATATCAGTCTTCCTCATTATTGTTTCCCATCTGTCAGACTTTTGGATGCTTTACTGAAGTTCAGGGGAATTATACCTCCGGTATTTCCTTTGTCTTGCAATCAAAGGCAGATATGAGGTGGACGTACGCTACCCCTTTAAAAGATGCTTGCTTTTCAATCTCTTTACATTTGCTCCCATTTTTCAGGAATTATTCTTTCCTTAATAATTAGGTGTCAAGATTTACATAAAAAGGAGTGAGACTAAAGGCCCTCCAGATCTGTTGCTCCCTTGTTAATACAGGTACATTAGCATTCTTTAAATGCCTGATGCCATATAGAAAATAGATATATCCCAATACTTGCTACCATGCTTTTTATTCCAAATCTGACTTGAGTACATTCAGGTCTTTATGTTTGTACATAAGTGTGTATATATATATATATATATATATATATATATATATATATATAACATTTCCAAGGTGCAACTGAGCTTGACTTTTGACAATGATTATATTATCATTACACTTTTGGACTTAAAAGCCAGGGGTTATTTTGCTGATCTCTTTTCATATCTTGTAGTTTGTATGTTTTGTCTAGAGCCTTTTCAAGGTTATTTTTTATCCAGTTGGAAAGTTTTTTCCCTTGAGCTGCAAAAAAGTTCTAGGTAAGACTAGAAACCTTGACATAATGACATGCCAGATCTCTTCCACATCCAGTCCCTCAGCTTCCCTGCAGACCTGCTTTTTCTCTCTCTTTTTCTTTCTAAATAAAATAGAAAGACATTTAAGGATGGCTCAACCCAAGCTATTTATTATCTTCTAATACTATCCTGTTTATAAGAAGAGTAACCTAAAAGAAAGGAAAACACATATATTTGCACTGCTGCTTTTTACATTGTCCATGTAGCTTCTCAGGGAAAAATCATCACCATTTAGGTATGTCAAATATACAGAATCACTTTGAGTACAATAAAAATGAGTAACATTGAAGTGCTGTTCTTTCACTGAGAATAAAGAATAGGCTGACCTATGCAACACTTCAAGGGTCTTACATATTTGTGCCGTGCTTGTACAATAAAGAAGAGAAAAAAAGATATGTCTTATTATTATTTTTAAAACAGAATTTCCAGAGGGTGCTTTAAATGATCACACACTTTCTGGACAGGAACAGGCAAACAGCTACATCCCTTTTAGTGAAAAGGCAGTTTGGGCCATTTTCTCTCAGAGGGAAAATATAATGCCCAACAGCTATGAAACAGGGCAGCAAATTAATAATATTAACACTGATTATTCTTTGAGATTCTATTATTTTAAAGGCAATTTCCTGACTTTCAGGGCCTGATTCGTGGCTTCTGAACTGTAATGTTCAGCCATCCTTGCACTTGGCAAGCACCTAAAAGTGAAGCATGTGCAACCAACCTCTGTATATAATTCTGTAAAATGAAAGCTGTTTATCTCAGTAGCTGAAATATTCATTACTGAAAATAAGCATTTCAACATTCAGAGGATAAATCATGTGAGCTGAGAATAACAATGATCTGGGGAACAGCAAAACAGTCCATGTCTCTACAGTGTCTTAAAGGGATACAGCCGAGGGGAGGTGGGGTGAGAGCCCCTACTGACATGCAGGTACCTGTCCTTCCCTCTGATATGGCTCTTTCATTTCAGCTTGGCTGCTCTTACTAGTGGTAAGAGAAAACCAAGAAGAAATTAATGCCCAGTTTGGCTGGAAGAGGAGGAGCATGAAAGGGCATGAAAGAGCATGAAACCAGCCATTGCAACTTTTCCTGAATCTTTTAGTATTTGGCAGGCAATATGGGTTGGGTTGTGTGTTAAAAAAAAATGCCTTCTGCTGCCCCTATTGAAAAATTACCAGCCTTTTGGCCAAGCTTTATGTTTGAGAAGTTACACCACTTTAATGTGACTATTAAGTCTCCTCAGATTCTTCCTTTGCTTCTCTTTCTTCGCACACTGAAATGTTGCAGGTTGCAAACAGCATCCTCAAAGGGCAGTAGAGCCAGCTTCAGGCCTAGACAAATGAAATTGGGCTATACCAGACCAGGATACAGTCACTAAGGCTGAGAATTTGACTATCCTGTACTCTAGCGACTTTTTGCTTCCTGGCACTGGTTCAACAGATCTATATGACACTTCAATCTGAAATGCTGAAGAAGCAAAAGCAGAAAGTGGATATGGGAAAAAATTCTATGGATTGGGACAAGAATGCGTCAGGAGTGTTGTAGTTTAGGCTAGTCTTGCTTTTGGGGTTTTATTTTTAAGGATAGAAGGTAAAGTAAGGGCAACTGGGATAAAGCATGACAGAAAAGCAGATGTTCAGAGGGAAGGCTAGGGTAAAGAATAATAGGTAGAAGCTGTTTGCCTCTGGCAGTGGTGTTGAGTTTGTTTGAGCTGGCAACCTAAAAGGAGTCTGTTTTCTTTAAAATGCCAGCCTCAGAGGCAAAGCCAAGCTGGGTTTTTATGCCAGCTTCAGCAATAACATTTTGATGTGCAATCTCCCCATTGATATGATTAATTGTGAAGTCCAGTAAGAGGCCATGTGATTGAAAAGTCATTTAACTGATTTGCCAAACTGAATGAAGTATGGTTTAGTCTTGTTTATAATCAAACTGGGAAAGTACTTACCAATACACCGAGAGCCCTCCAAGAGGGGAAAAAAATAGTTTCATAACAGAGACCATTCAGTGCTGCCTTAAAAAACTGCTTCTGTCCCTGCTTCTGCAACAACAGCATTTCTAATATGGCTGAGTAAGGTCTGTAAAGCTAGTTTCTTACCCGTGGATGCCAGATGGGAGTAGAATCACTGACCAATCATAGCTACAGCCGAAATCCACAGAGATGAGCTTCAGAGCTGTGATGTGTTACTTAATACCACGCACACCAAACAAATCAGGGCCTTAGTATCAGAAACTTCTAAATTAAATCCCTCAGTGCTTGATTTTCCTTCCCACTAAACAGGGATATAACAACCTCACTATACAGTGAACATGTGAAGAGAAACTAATCCAGGTTTGTAAAGTCAAATTGAAGTTGTGTGTACCCACAGCATGGGGCTGTACTCTGAAAATGGTGGATAGAAGGAATGTCAAATAGCTGATTTTTTTAAGTGAGCATCATGCAGCCCATGCAGTGAAGCAGATTAAAATCTTGTAGAAAATAGAGGTCATGATCCTGTAATTTGAGTTGATACAACATGTGAATGGGACAGGAGAACTGCCTTACCAAATCTCCAGTTACTGCAACATAAACCCCCATAGAAGTTTCTTTTGCAGGTGTGTTTGGGTTACTGTGTCTGTGCATTATGAAGGTGAATGGGAAAAAAGATAAATAAAGGGTTTATATCTTCTTTCAATAAATAACACTACACAAAATTGCAGACTTTGGCCTCAACACTGACCTTTGACTCCCTGGCCTGTGGTGTCCAGCAACACAGGCACCTCCTAAACCAAGATAGAAATGGTGCCTGTAGTTGTCACAAACCCTTAGACTGGTTCTGTCTGTATAATCTTGCATGTTTATGGCATTAGTAGCTCTTCAGTGGAAAACCTGGAACTTGGGACTTGTCAGACAAGCAAAGAAGAATGAAAAAATAAATAGCAAAAGGAAGTGTTGTAATCATAAAAGCTAATAAAAATAGATTCTAGTTGATGTTGATTTAAGAGAATCAATAATAATGTGGTGGGATCTCATCTGTGCCACCTCTTTCAGGAAATTTAGAGTTCCCTTAGATCATGTGTCTCCTACACACATACTAATGAAGAGCAGTCTCACCCAAGTTATTAGAAGTGATTAGATCACATCCTAGGATGATATAGCACCAGTGAATGTTTTCTAGTGTTGCATTAAAGCTGAATATTTTTGGTAATGAGTCCATCATTTTTAATTCTGCCACTTTAAAAATGTTTTTAAGCATTTAATCAAACCCATATAGAATATTAACAAGTGCTGAGGCAGAAAGGGAGCCTATTGATCACAGGTGATATATCCAGAAGCAATACACTGTTTACAGTGAGCTGCCTCTCGGATGAATAATGATTTAGTCATTTATAGGGAAAATCCTTCCAAATAAAAGTCTAATACTGTGATACTCAGTCTTTCTGATGGAATCCCATTGCTAGGATTGAGTTTTGTAAAGCACTTCACACAAATTTTATTGAAATTACTGTACAGTGCTTTATGTGAAGGATATGGAAGCACATAAAGTATTGTGCAGTAAATTTTGTAATGAAGGGCCACAAATGGCTTGTTAAAGATCCCTGTGTGGATGTCAAGTTTAACAGCAAGTATTGCTAGGCTAATGTATTTTTTTAGTAGTTTTTGGCCAAGCAAAATATTGTGGAGAACAAGTGTCCTCAGATAAATGACTTCATTTTGCTAATCTAAGAATAGTAGTCTTGGCTGAACATGTGATCTGGCTTCTCAGCAGGTTCATCACCTAGCAGTAAGTTGACCAGTTGAGCAACCCGGATTTCCACAAAGCCTCACTTTAATAACTTACCCAATGTGGCTAAACCCTTTTAAGAAGATAGATTCTTAAATTTATTCACTATTTAGACTTAACTCTGTGGCTTAACTGGAAAACTGCCAGATTAGGAAGACTTGGCAGTTGTTCATTGAAGACTTTAGGTCAGTTTAGAACAGTCAGAGAAACTTCATGGCTTCAGTGGTAAGCCTTGATTGTCAATGAAATGTTCATTTAGAAAATTACTAACTAGAATAATAGAAATTTTATAATATAATTTAGAAAATAATTAACTACCAATGCAGTTTTGAAACGTCCTTTTGTCAAATCAGTCAAACTTTGACATTTGTAAAATCCTTAAAGAGTAAATATTGAAGAAAGCATCCAGTCTATGCCATTTATCATTAAAGTATCTGAAGACACATGGTAAATTTTGGACAAAAAAAAAATCATTTCTAGAATTCAAATGAAAACTTTAGCAAGATTTTGTGCCACTTCATTAAGAATCTCCTACACGCTATTAACTTCAACAACACTGAAAGTCACCAAAATCTTGTGCTACTGAGGGCTACAAGCAAAAAGCAAATCCAACAAGATTTACAATGTTATTGTGCATTTCTTAAACTGTTGAATTTAGTGCTCATGACTGATGTTTGAGTCATTTCCCAAACAATCAGAGTCTCCTTCAACAAAAGGGTTACATCAGGAACAGTATCAATGCAATTCTTTGTCTGCTTAGGAGAAGTGTCAGGAGCCACCATACCTCAAGACTGTTTCTGCTGTGGCTGCCAGCTCACAATGACAGGTTTTGTCTCTGCCTTTGATTAACTGAAGCACAGTTCAGTTACTGAACTTCAGTACGAACCCATCAAAAAGCCTCACAACAGAATGGACCAATCAGTGCTGATCTTCCTACGTATAAGACAATGGTAGTATTCACAAACCAAGTTTAAGGGGTCTGATATTAACCCTTGATATTAGTCCTTTGCTCTAGCTCTAGTCAGCTGGTTCAAATAAACTCTAAAAAGTGTGATTTTAAAAGCATTTACAATGATATTTTTTGCACTGACAACACAATTTGTGACAGAAAAGCAGCAGGTTTTATCTTTGTAAGTGCTTACAAAGGAGTCTCTTGGTGTAGTATTGCTCACAGTCTTGTCCTGAGAACATTTATGTGTGAGCACACAGACAGAAAAGCACCTGCACTGTACTTTTAACTGTTAAGCTGTCAAAAACATTTATAGAGAGATCAGATACCTCTCCTCTGCTCCAGCTTGACACTGAAAACAGCTCAGAGCTGATGGGATTCTTCATCAGTCACCCCATCATGGTTGCTGCATGGGAAGAGGATTTAAGAGAGCTGATCTACCCTGTCACTCTGGGACAGCAGATAAACATACTGGGATATTTTAAAGCCTTCCTTTGGTCCACCTGGCATCAATCAATACAAGTGACAAACCCACTGATAGAACAGACAACTGCCCGCAGTTGAGTCCTTTAGGTTGTTTTGTGGCCGAAGTTTCATGCCGTGGCAGAAATAAAAGGACAAGCATGAAACCAAAGCCTCGGAGCTCACAGCAGTGAGAAAATCAAAGACCTTGGAACTTCACATCTGGGAACTGTTGTGAAGCGAACATAAACTTGGAGATAAAATAAATATTATCCTTTGACAGGAAAACAACAGTGTTCAGACAGCAAAATATTCTGGCATGCCATGTAAGTGCAAAATTTCTGCTAGTGTTATCACAAGGCAAAGTCAGAGATTACAGGAAGATCACGAGCAAGATCACTGTAATTGTCCTTGGGGATCTCCAGTGAGTGTCTGAAGGCTCTGCACCTTTGAGGTCATATCTCTATCTGAACGTAGAGGTGCCTTATTTTGTCTTTTACATCAGCGACTATGATTAAACTCCTGCTGTTGTGCTAAATTTCAAAGATTGTAAAAAGTCAGGGGAATTAAAAAGGTCACTGCAGTATTTCATTTCAATAGCAAATCTGTGGAATAATGTTGTACAAGTACATATGAAACTGCTTTGAAAAGAGAACTTGTCAGTGACTTAGTTCTAGTGAAAAATAGCAGGCGTTCAGAAAGTGGAATTCTGCTTCCTAAACCTGTAATTACAAATGGGCAGATAATTAGAAATGGGCAGGAAAAAATGGCTTTCAAACATAAAAGTGCAGAAAATATGCACAACTCCCAAATATTTGTGTAATGCATACATTTTGTATCCACACACTTACAAATGACAAATTTTACTTCTGTACAATACACAGTGATAATAAATCCTTTGTCTAGAAAGATCTATTCCATGTGCAGATATATAAGACGAGACATCTATATAAAACTGCAGAGAGCAGGTAAATGTTTCAAACCCATGTGTAAAAAGCCCTAGTGCATTTTTGAACTTTAAACAAAGCTCTTCTCATTCCTTCTGTATCTATATATATATTTAATAATCTTATATTTACTTTCAGTTTAGTTAGACATATTTCTCCTTGTTAAGCTATTGATTAAGACAGATCATTTCTGACGGTTTACAAACTGGCTAATCCAAGTAGACTGCAAAAATAGAGCTCTGCAATAAAATACAAGTTTCCTTCAGGAACAGAAAAAAAATGATTGCAGCAGTGAACACGAGAAGTGTGGGCTTGTCTGAGCCCGGCAGGACAGAAGTCCTAATTGAACACAGTACACAAACATGATGCATGTGAAAGGTTTCAGTTCAGGCTCAAGGAAACAGCAGCCTGAAGTTAAGCTCCTCACTTAACTGTAACAAGAGGGCAAATCTCTTGAGTAAGTTTAAACTAGCACTTTTTACATGATCTCCATAATGAAAACTCAGTTAAACCCGAATAAGCTGCAAAGTTTGGCAATGCCAGAACTAAACCTTCCCTCAGCAGCTCGAAGATACTACTGAAGGAAAAGTCTGGCTTGGCTTTTTATTCACTCTTGTTCAGAGTGGCCACATCAGCAGGGGAATTTTGGTGTTAGTTTTTTAAAACCTGCACTGTGTGTTAAAAAAGTTTTTTTTTATTGTTGTTTTGAAAGGCTCACAGCTCAGCTCACTTTAACAACAGGAGCACAACCCCTACAAAAAGGCCATCTTTGCTCCAAATTTCAATCACTGACTCCCAAGTATGCAAATGTGAGATTCTTCTGGAGAGATCTCCAGGATTTTTAGCAAGGGCAAAACATTTTTCTCTAGCAGGAGTCTCTGATAAAAGTTATGAAGCAGATAAGTGAAGTGAAAACGGATCATAACAAACAGTATTAGGCAATCTCAAGAAGAAAAGGTGTTGATGTGGAAGACATACAAAAAAAAAAACCAAAAAGTTGTTCACTATTTTTCAAAGTTAACATTTTTCTGATGTCTAAATTTACAAAATTATTTAATTTTTTTTCCAGGACAGAAAATTATTTCAGGCTTTTCCAGCAAACTGGGCAATAGAGGAATAGGAGAATGCTTTGCAGGCTGTTTTGTTGAATAGGCATCAAGCACAGAAGAATAGTCCAACCTTGTTATCATTTCTACACATCACCTAGACATTTTGATGACAATGAGCACAGAACTGATGTTATCGGACTTGAGGAATAAATTAATGCTATGGAATACACACTGGTATGAAATAAAAGGGAAAGTACATTTATCTTCTAACACCACAAAAGGTGTTCGAAGCAGAGTCCTTAAAAGAAGAGTCCTTAACAGAAGAAGATATCTAAGCCCCTGTTTTGGGGTTTTTTGGCCAAAACAAACCTGAATGTTTTTTCAGGTTATGGTATTTCTGTCACATTCTCCACTTTGCTGGTCCAAAGCTGGCACTATGATATAGGTATGATATATGCAATACAGAGAGCCTGCTTTCACCAGTGAGGAAATTAGCCCTCTGACATTTGAAAACTAAGTTTTCCTCTTGCTTTTTACCTGTCCTAGCACAGATACCCAAGTGCCACTTCCTATTGTAGCATTGTCTAACAGGTTCAGATAACTCTTTCCATGGCACTTACCAGTGTTTGGGAGAAAGTGTCCTTGAGAGCACTGGTGTGATTAGGCTGGGCAGTATATATAAATGCATATAAGCAGGTGTAATTTTCCTCTGCCCATGCTTCTCGGTGGCTGATGCCAGCCAGCTCTTGTCAGGATGCCACACAATCACCTTGCTGTAGTGCAGAGCCCCAGAAGCTCATCTGCGTCTGTGAGCTATGTACACCCATGAACACAACTGCAGATCTGCTTCCCCAGCAGCACTGGTAATGTTGAAACACAACATTCAGAATCATAGAATGGTTCGGGTTGGAAAGGATCTTAAGATCATACAGTTCCAACCCCTGACATGGACAGGGACACCTTCCACTAGAACATGTTATCCAAGGCTCTGTCCAACCTGGCCTTGAACACTGCCAGGAAATGGGGCAGACACAGCTTCTCTGGGCAACCAGTGTTTCACCACTGTCACAATAAAGAACTTCTTCCTTATATCTTCCTAACCTAAATCTCCCCTGTTTAAATTTGAAACCATTCCCCCTTGTTCTGTCACTACAGTCCCTAATGAAGAGTCCCTCCCCAGCATCCCTATAGGCCCCCTTCAGATACTGGAAGGCTGCCATGAGGTCTCCATGCAGCTTCTCACCTCCAAGCTGAACAGTCACAATGTTCTCAGCCTGTCTTCTTAGGGGAGGTGCTCCAGCCCCTGATCACCCTCATGGTACTCATCTGGACTGCTGATCTTCAGTGCACTTTTGCTTTCATGATCTTGAGATCACCATGCAGTGATCTCAAGGCAATGCAAAAACACTACTGAAGAGCCTGTTATGGCAGGGTAAGTGACTTTTATTTGTCCCATGCTGAATTCTGTCATACAAAACTATACCTGGAAGAATCCCTTAGCTCCACAAAGCTAACTAATGGATTCAATCAGCAAGCTTTCCCACCTTGCTGGTCATCTACATCTTTGAGCCTCTTAGCAGAGCAAATCTCTTGACCAACAGTGACATTAATATACTGAACTTTGAGATACTCTATTGTTGGGTTGTTTTCCAGTTAAGGCCTAGCCATTTACTCATAATTTTCATAACATCATGAGGCTCCTTGATAAGTTCATGGAAGGGGCTTCACTGAGTCTTTTGAAACACTAAATAAACCTAGTAAGATCCAACATCAAACCCTTACAATTATGATAAAAAGCATGTTAAGTTCAGGTTGAGAAAATTAAGAGAAAATCAAGGGAAAAATCAATACTAAAATCTTGCTTTTATGCATTTTACTGATAATTGGGTTATTAGAAATAATAGCAGAAGAATTAGGAATTGCACATGATTATTCTGCACAGACAGCAATATCCAAGACTTGAAATAACATCTTCACCTTGAACTTAGTGAAGACTATTGAAATGCTGAATTTTTTTGTTGGATGACTGCAAAGTTAAAAAATGAGGTCATAAGGTAAATTTTCAAAGGATCAAGAAAATTCTATATTAAAATTTGATTTATTAAATGAATCTTTGCACTTCTGAATTCAAATTAACTGTCTGCAAATATTCTTCAAATTGACCCTACAATATAAATATTTTTGAGAATATTTCTAGCATAAACTCCAAAGAAAAATTGTGGAAAGCCAAGGAAAGGAAATAAACATGGGCAAACAAAAATATCCCAAATATTCCAGTAGGAATGTTTGGCATTTTTCCATTTCTAGAAATAAGCAACTAGTGAGGATTTTGATATCTGAGATTTCACCATCAATATTACAAAGTACCCTTAGAAGAGATAATGTTTTCAATGTATTGTATACTTCAGAGGAAAGGGAAGGAATAATTTCTGGAACACACCTATTTTTGCCTGGATCTTTTTTGCAAGCCATTCTTTTTCAAAATTGTCATAGAAAAGAGGATTGAAACCATTTCCACTGTTATTTTTACGTAAACTGAGAACAATTAAGACACTGTGATTAGTTCTCTGTGATTCCTCACTGAAGAATTGTACTATCAACTGACAGTAGTCCTTAAGAAGGAAATTCACCATTGGACAGAACGGCCACATACAATCTATGCTTCTCTCTTTACAGGAGCTGCAAAGCCTTACCTAGGCTACACAACGTGAATTTTAAGAGCAGTAAAGTGAGACCTAGATCACGTTAATTTTCCAATAATCCCTGCATAGCACATCTCTATTTCCCAATGAGCTGCTAATCTCTGTTTCCCAACAGGCCACTAATCTGAGCAGCAGATAAGCATCTTGCTCAAGGCCAAGTGGCAGAAATGCTGAAAGCCTTCACCTGGAGAGGTTTTTTCTACAGACCTGTGTTTTAATGCTTTTCAAGAGTGGTCAGGAGCTGCTTAGACCTAATTTGAGATAGGCTAAAACTGTAAAAGCAAGACTATGTTAAGAACCTGTTTTCTTTGTTATACTGAAATTTCAGGGGCATGTTACTCCTCCAGTGGTTTACATTTTAGAAAGGTGGCTGGTATAAAATTAACCCTTTCAATGTGGTTAAAGTGTTGCTGTTTCCTGGTTGTTAGCAAACAACATTTTTCTTGTTGAAAAACTTACATGCATTTCAGCCCAGTTGCATGAAAATAGAAAAACAACCTTACTCCCACACTGACTGACTCAGCATCTTGTTAATCACTGCAAGATGCATCATTAAGTCATTATTCAACAGTAACAATGAGACGTTTTCCCTATGACAGCCTAAAATGCACAGTGAGTATACAAGTACTTAGTGCGATAAACTACATTCAATTTATAATATTTATCATGATAAAGAAAGCTCTAAACCAACTTTATTTGCCACATAAGATGTGGCAAAAAGTTGTGACAACAACAGCCATCATTATAAATGTTTATAGACATACCTAAAGTCTCATCTGAAGTTCATCCTGTTAAAGGACATGTTTTATGTTGTACAATTCCTCTTAGAATATCAATCTAATAAGTACCAAATGAGGCTGAAGACAATGCTGTTATAAAAAATGGAGAAAAATGATTAAAATGTGATAATTATACTGACAGTTTATATGCTCAATCTAATCAACCAAGCTTCCAATTTGTCATAATGTACACTCACTCATACATTATTGCTTAATTATAGCAACACTTCTGTTTCGAAAGGCTGTCAATCATGCAAATGCCCATCATTTTTCTCTATTTGCATTTAACAGATATATTTTTAGTTCAGATCCAAAGGCCTCTGTGAACCTGAATTAACCCTTGCTCCTTCCTTTATCTGTAATGCTTATCCCTGTTTATTCCTTGTTTGCTGTGTGTTTATTGCTGTGTGATTTATTGCTTTACAGTTCATCCCATGATAAAGAGATTTTTGGATCTCCATTTCTGATCCTGAACTGTGGTGTCAGTGTTCTTAGGAGCTGCAGACTTGAGATTGAATATTCAGATTTCATGGGAATAAAGTTACCTGACAATTTTCTGTTCTGGATTTTTCTTATTAGTCCTGCAGAAATGGGAAGAGAGCAGAGAACCTTGACTTGTTTGCATGACCCTGCTAAAATCAATGCAACTACAGTGGGATATAAGATCTTAAAAAGCATGAATAGACATCCTTAATAACCATATAAAAAACCAAATTCTGTTATACATTACACTCTGAATTTCTCTTACTGAATTTTGCCTTAAAAGTTTTCATTATATACCTTCAATAAGGCATAATGAAGGCTCTCTTCTGTTCCCCATCTTCTCTGACTTCCTGCTGTAGAGGATGGAGTGGAAGAGAAATCTGCTATGTAATGAGAGCATGGAGCAACACAGGAAGAGAAATGCTTAACAGGATACAGACAGAAAACTTCAGGAGGTTGACAGAATTGTTAAAATACATTGGGAGCACTAGGGCAGCAAGAGAGGCTGTGCAGAGCTATCAGAAGGCAATCTTATGGTAGTAAACAACATCATACTGCTTCAGCACTGAGGCTTAAACACACTATCTTACATTTTGGCATTCTCCTGAATTATCTCAGACAGCATATTCACTGAGTAGAAGGGACTAAGCATGTAAATCTGACATTCTACAGTGATGATCTGAACACGCCCATTTTACAGCAGCCTCTGCAGGACTTTTTAACCAGTCAGGGACAAGCTAGACCTTCAGAGCGAAGGATGCAGTGAGTATGCTACCACTTACATCAATCAGCACTGAGACATTGACAATATCATTTCTGGTTGAACTTATTTCTTTTTCAATTCAAATGATGCTTCCTCTACCCCGCTTACCTTTACTACATAGAAATGACACCCCAGCAGGAATCATGCCCCCGGTTTAGGCCGCTGCCTCTGGCACCATGTACTAAAACTGTGCTTTGCTTGCTGATCCCTTTGTCAGCTTTTACAAATCAAGAGCTTCTCAAGAGCCAACAGCCACCAGGTAATACCTGGGAACTCACAGTCTGTCCAACTAATAGCTGTCCCACTTCACATGAGACTGGACCAAGCCATCTCCACACCTTTGCTATGTTTATACATGTGCATGTTTGGGATTGGTGCATATACTATATTATTCAGCTTAACTTTCTTTTGCTCTTACACATTCTATGACACTATTTTATCTTTGAAAATCTAATAACTTCTTACATGTTTTATATGCAATAAACAAACATTCTATTTGAGCTTTAGATGGTAAACAAGAAAACAAAAAGTAATTCAAAATAGCAGTTCAGGGCAGCAAAGGAATTAAAAGGGAAAGATAGAACCATGCCATTTCGCTATGAAAAATGTCAAGTTATTCTTTGAATGTTGGCTCAGGAAAATCTCAATACATTTCTGGTAAATGAGGCATGAAACATATTCTTAAAAATATGGTGTCCAGGAGATATTACTACCCAATATTTTATCCTAATGGCAATATATAGTACTTAAAAAAGCTTGAACTTTAAATCAAACACTTTGGGAAGGACATGGCCAATCTATTAGTTTTCCAAATATAACAGTATCAACGTAAAGATGAGACAGCAAACCATTTCTTGGAGCTTACTTGGTTAAAGTCTGATACAACATTGAAGCCTGGCTTATTCTCTAATTAGTATGCAGGCAACATGAATAATTCTCATGTACCACCTATACTTCTCCAAACTTCATATTACTTGACTGAAGTCATTAAGGTCTTGCTGAATCAAGATAACTCCTGGTGTACATACCTGTAAAGGATGCCACTATCTTTGATGCAGTACAATTATTTGGGTGGCAAAGCTATAATATTGTCATTCTAACAGAAAAAAAACATCCTATTGAAAGACAGAATATTTTATTATTTCTAAATATACAGTATAGCAGAAGCCCTTTTTGTTCAGGAGTATAATTTATTCTAAAGAAATTCAACTTCCCTACTTGCCATTCCTTCTTCCTTTAAAACGTAACAACAATACATTCCTCCTGGGGCAACCTGTTGCCTAAGTTTTCATTCACCTCAAGCAAAACCAAGTAGAAGATGTTTTTTTATAGAGAACGATACCAAAATATATGGACCTCACACACATACCTATTTAGAGGACAGTAGTGCTAACACTTCTTCTTCAAGTCCTTCCACTGGAAGCAAGAAGGTACAAGTCCTTTCATATCCTGTGAAATAGCTTCAAAATTCTGCTCAGGTAATAGCAAGTGCTATCACACGCTTACCCCTTATGACAGTAGGAAGTTCTCATAAGAGACTCTCTCACTTTTTCAGTTTGGGAAAACCAAACTGAAAAGGAAATTACCGGGTCTTTCCTTCTGACTTTTACTACATTTCTGTGCAAGTTGCGAGGCATAGATAGTGATGAGTCTTTCCTAAGCTGGCAACTCAGTGTGCAAAGAATGTAGTTCTTGTACAGGTGAAACGGAGTTCCTGCAGATTGCCCCTGGAAAAGTTTTGCATCATTTTTCTGGTCAATGTCCTTTACTTCTTCTTGAAAGAACACATAGTATTAGGAAGGACTCCAGATCCTGCAATTTTGCACTCGATTTCATGCTGACAGTTACAGTGTACCAACTGTTGAGGGTACTTGGGTGTCAAGCACTTCTGATTCTTCTGGTTATCCTGTATGATAGAAAGGTCACTTCTGTTTGGCTTTACCATGTCTTAAAACACAAGCAAAAAATAAATCTTTCAGAAAAGGGGCCATAGCCTAAATAGACTGAATAAATTAGTTTTTAATAATTCTGTTTGAAAATACCTTGTTAAAATGTTTGGTAGGTCTGCCATCATGTCTCACATAGTTTCTTTTGCTCATCCTTCACAGACTTCCCAGAATATCTTTTCTTTGTCTAAAATATGCATATGCAAAGGTGTGTAATGTGGAAGCCTGCTACACTACGAGCTCTCTAAACAAGTATCTGCAGCATACTGGCTCCTGGTAGAAGGATGCTGACATACTGCATCTATCCATCATAGGCTTGCACCATCACCCTGTTTACCTCCTACTTTACAGCCTCAAAGCAGAAAATGTTTATTGATAAAGCTTCCTAAACCTTACTTTTCAAATAAAGCAAAGCTTTCTACTGAATTTCTACTGAATAAGGGCTTCTTACTTGTAGACATATGTAGGAAAATAATTTCTGTTCCAAGTGATGGGGCTTCAGTGCCCTGCCACAACAGCCAGAAGCCGTTGCTGGTGTCTCCCAGAAACGACAGCAAATGGCTCTGACATACACCTCAGAGCTTTAATATGATGCCTAAATACCTGAGGCCTCTTTTGGCATTATGCTTCTGTTCTAACAATGTGTTATATCAGTAACTTCAGAAAATCTCCCTCCCAAGTTTGAAATGGCCAAATCCTTTGATAATATGGAAAAAAAAATTCACAGGATTCCTTACTTTTCTCTAGTTACTCATTAAAACATTTTAACACCTGAATGATCATTTTATAGAGTAGGTCCTGGGTTACTTCCTCAAGTCCTTCTTCTGAGCAGAACTAAGAAAGAGCTTTTCCAACCTTCTTTTTTTTATCAGAGATACTCACAGAACAGTCCTCCCTTGCTGGGAACGAATAGTGTACTTAGATAAAACAGTCACCCTAGGCAGTGTTAAACCCTACGTTTTCCTATAGTCTTTGGGAAATAAGGGATTATGTTTTACTTCAAAACTAATGGAACGGTGCTAGGGCCAAACCCTGTTCTTAAAAGGCCAATATAATCTATTTCACAGGGTCATGACAAATTACTGAAATAAGATATGTTAGTAATATTTGACAGAGAAATTTGCCCAAGACCTAACTCAAGGGAGTGTCATTTACCCATGACATTTGTTAGTACTACTTTAGCTCACAAAGAATAATCAGGAGTATGTTTACCTTATATGTCCTTTGAATACATAATCCCTGAAATAATAGAATAACGTAAGGCTTATGCATACTGGACATGACAGGAAACAAGCAAGAGACTCTTTTTACTTATAGCCATGCACTAGGTATAGTTATTCAGAGTGTGATTTGAATTTCAGAAGAAAAAGATCAGTTATTGTAAAGTAGTAAAATGAATATAATGTTTGAATTAGAGTAAAATATATATAATTCCTTTTCCCTTGGAATTTTCCCCAAATAAGAACTCCACTCTGCTGGATAGTGGACGCTACAGGAATACCCAACAACGTCCAAATGGAAAATTATCAG